>NC_139574.1:2830649-2855649 GCF_946808225.1 Silurus aristotelis
AGGACGCTTCCTGACGGAACAGCTCGCTCTTAAGCCTCTGGTGAAACATCTACTTAACAACATCCTGATTAACGTCCAAGCCTAAGACTCGTTTATAATCATTAAGTGCTGCGTTTTTTTTTTATTTTATTTATTTTTTCTTTCTCACAAACGACAAATTTGAGATTTGTTTCAACAAGAAAGAGACACATATATGATAAAGGCCTGAGCTTTCGAACCCTCCTCATAAAACCTCACCTTTCGGTTCTCTGCTTATTCCCTGCTGGCGCTTCAGGAAAGATGTGGACATGAGCTCTTCTCCCCCTAGTGGTCTGAAATGGGGAGGTGCAACATGGAGAGAGTGAGCAGGTGAACAGGGCTGATTGTGAAACAGTGTTATTACAGTAAATAATTTCTATTACTGTGTATTAACTCTAGAGTGATACATGATAGCAGAGCAACATAACCCGAGAGTGAGAGAGAGACTGAGACAGACTAAGAGAGAGACTGAGAGAAAGACAGACTGAGAGAGACAGACTAAGAGAGAGAGAGACAGACTGAGAGAGACCGAGAGAAACAGACAGAGAAAAAAGAGCAAATGAAAGAGACAGACAGAGAGAAACAGACTGATAGAGACTCAGAGAAAGAGAGAGAGAGAGAGAGAGAGAGAGAGAGAGAGAGAGACTGAGAGAGAGACTGAGAGAGAGAGAGACAGACTGTGAGAAACAGACTGAGACAGACTGAGAGACAGACAGACTGAGAGAGAGACAGACTGGGAGACAGACAGATTAAAAGAGACTGAGAAAGAGACTGAGACAGACAGACTGAGAGAGAGAGACAGACTAAGAGAGACAAACAGATAGACAGATTTTAGAGACAGACAGACTGAGAGAGACAGATTGAGAGAGACTGGGAGAGGGAGACAGACTGAGAGAAACAGACTCACACAGACAGACAGATAGACTGAGAGAGAGACTGAGAGAGAGACAGACTAAGATAGACAGACTGAAAGAAACAGACTGAGAGAGAGACTGAGAGAGAGACAGACTAAGATAGACAGACTGAAAGAAACAGACTGAGAGAGAGACTGAGAAAGAAACAGACTGAGACAGACAGACTGAGAGAGACAGACTTAGAGAGGGATAGACCAAGAGAGACAGACTGAGACAGACAGTCTGAGAGACAGACATGCAGACTGAGAGAGACAGACTGAAAGAGAGAGAGTCAAAGAGAGACAGACTGAGAGAGAGACTAAGAGAGAGACAGACTAAGAGAGACAGACTGAGAGAGACGGATTGAGACAGATGCTTCAAACACTTCAGAACAGTGATTAAATGTAACATTACTCATGAGGCGTTAAGACAGAATAATGTGATTTTAGCGTTTGCTAACGATCACCTTTCACCTTTCACCTTTCACTGACAGTCTTTACTCCTCTCCACCTGTGTACTGTAATGATTTATAATCTCTCTATCCATCACTGCTTTCTTTCAGCGTCTGGTTTCTCTCAAACATTCCTACTCACCACTGTCTCCTCTGCAGGACTACATCAGTGTGAAGGTCCACATAACCACAAGAACCTTACTGAGGACCTTGGTGTTCAGATATTTAAATGGAATTCCATCATTAAGAGTGGAAAGCTGGAGAAAAGTGTGTGTGTGTGTGTGTGTGTGTGTGTGTGTGTGTGTGTGTGTGTGTGTGTGTGATATGCTTCTTCACTGGGTAATGCAGCATGCTGATTCAGCTGAAGGCTGGATGGTATTTCACACGTTTCCCGATTCTGAGCATCTGTTCCTCCACACTGTTATCTATTACTTCCTTTCAAAGTCTTTCCTCCGTTTCATATTATAATAGATTTACTCTGCCCCCCAGACATGTCCCACCCCTAGTTACAGTTGCTAAGCCCTGATTGGCTAATCGCTGTTCGGGTTTCTTTCAGCGTTAGGACCATGACGATATATCAGCTTTAAGGTTTTTCTGGCAGAAGAGCAAGTGAGACAGCCGGCTGTCTGGCCGTTAGAGGAAGACGGATGTCCCATAGGCCTGCTGTGGAAAACGTCTCCTGCAGCACAAGATGGATTTGTTTCCTGTAAAGATGCCGTTATTAATGATTACAATCTGTCGCTTTACTGACGGGAACATCGTAGCATCGTGCACTAATACTGTATTACACACACCCACATTCACCACGGGGGGAGGGGGACTGAGAGAGAGAGAGAGAGAGAGAGAGAGAGGAAGAGAGGGAGAGAGGGAACAAGGGACTGAGAGAAAAACAAACTTAGAGAAAGACAGACAGGAAGAGAGATAGATGGAGAAAAGGTATGAGAGACAGTCTATCTGTCTGTCTGTCTGTCTGTCTGTCTGTCTGTCTGTCTGTCTGTCTGTCTGTCTTTCTGTCAGATTGTCTGTCTGTCTGTCTGTCTGTCTGTTTGTCTGTCTGTCTGTCTGTCTGTCTGTCTGTCTGTCTGTCTGTCTGTCTGTCTGTCTGTCTGTCTGTCTACTTACCTACACAGAAACAAAACAGCATTTTGACATATAAAATGTGGAACAAACCTTTAAGTTGTGTATGTGGGGTCCTTGGTAATAAAGGATCTCAGTAAAAGTAGAGTTGTCACTGTACACTTGTGAATACCTCTGTTCCGCAACGGTTACGATTCGATCTTTTTTAACCCCGAAACATGACGTGCCACTCGAATTAGTGACCTTTTCCACAGCCGACACTTCAGCACGCTCGGCCTCGGTGCTGAGTGAACGCAAAGTGTCCCTCTAACTCTCGCACAAACATCAGCTCTAATGTCATCAGAGAGTTGGAACAAAAAGCTAATTTTCCCTGCCTGCTTATTTTCGCCTGCATGTATCAATGTGTTAGCGACGACTGACTAATTTCAGTGTTATGGCCAAACACTGTGGCATGCCAAGGCAGCTGCTGCTCATTTACCTCTGTCCTGTTCCTCACGTTCATCATGTCTGATCAACCACGTCCTCTCAGCAACAGCTGTCCCAGATCTCACACACACACACATGCCAGGACACTAATGCTACTGTTACCCGGTTTGTCTCAGGCATTAGTGCAGAGACATGACTGGAAAAGCAGAGATGAGATTCCTCCAATTGATTTGCTAGCTTTAGTGCCAACTTATGCTTCTGCTGTATTTTGCTAATCAGTGATGCTAACTTTTATCTTCTTTAAATAACTTTGCTTCATTATTCCACTTTAAGCATCTGACACATTTAACCCTTTGAATCTGCTTTGGGTTTCATGTTCTTGCAAGGACACAGCAGCAGGAACTGTTGAGCAACAATTTAAGCCCTTAGATGGCAATTCAACAAGGAGACCAAACGCCTTTTCCAGAAACCAGCTCGGAGAAAGAGTTGAATCAGAAGCTCTCTACTGCTTTACTTCTTAGGCTGCTCATACACTATTAGTATCTGTTCATATTTATACACTATTCTCGTAGCAGTTTGGCAATACCAGGGCTTGAAGTCAACCTTCTGACTAGGAACCCAGAGCCTTAACTACTGAGTTCCCACCTCTCCAGAGAAAGGTGCTCCAAGATGTCATGCTTGACAAAAAAACACAATAGTTGACCACACTCTGATCGAAAGTGGTGCTAAAGTGGATTGAATATAAGCCACTGTGGACCAGCTTAGACGACAAGTGTCTGGCAGAGAAAGAGGGGGTATTGGCTGCTGTGCTGTGGACCCTGCTAAAGTACAGCATGAAAGATCTCTAGTGGCTTGAAAAAGACGCTGTATGCCAAGTTGTGTCTGGCTGGCAGCCCATGACATTGCAGGTCTGTTGGCACTGCTACAGGAGGGGTTACAATACATGGCACTGCCAGAACCAGAGCCTGAACCAGAACCAGAACTGGCAGGGAAACAACAAAGGGGTCACTTAGTAATAAAAGTTTGACCCTCACTTTTGTTGACCCTCAACAAGAACTGTGTAGTCTTCTTATATAAATACAAGGTGGTATCAAAAAGTTTTGAGACTAATGGTGTAGCTGGTGCCATTCTGACCACGTTCATCCCCACATCTGCGATTTCATCACGGACAGCAAGTTAGAACAAAGAGCATGAAACTGGGCAAATCTGCCACAGAGACGTTTGACATGGCGTATGTTTAACATACAGCGATGCTGCAACGAGTCGTTCAAGGTGTTTTGAGCGGCACGCTCAAGAGTGGATGAACGTCACTAGAAGATGACGAGAAATCAGGAAGACTTAATGGACTTCAACCCCAAAAACCATTAGGCAACTTGTGCATGATGATTGTCAGAGAACACATCACATGATCTCACTTTCACACCCACCCTACTCAAATGTGTTTTGGCAACGTTGCGGAGATCCAGCATGAGTCGCAGAAGGTGCTTGACACACTTTAAAAAGAAGACTTTGAGGACACGTCCCAGAAGTGGTAGAAGCACTGGGAGGGCTGTATTACTGTGCAAGGGGACTATTTTAAAGGTGATATTGTGTGAATGTAGATAAAGTACTTTCTTCTTCAACTTTTAATACCACCTTATATGTAGGCATGGTCTCCTGAGGTAGCCCTGCCTTAGTAAAGAAAAATTGAATTTGAATTCGAAAAATAAAGGATTTGGCTGCTATGTTCTGGTTGTGGTCAGTGTTTTCAGGGGACCGGTTGTAGATACCATACTGGGTTTGAATGCGACATTGCTCAAGGCTGCAGAATTACAGAAAAGATCAAATGGGGATAAATAAAGTTCTGCATCACTGATTACCATACCATACTGCATACCAATTGTAACTCTATCCATGATACACACACTAGTGTCATAGCAGAAGCTATTTGATGGAGGTCATACTCTGATCAAATACCAAGATACACTCAAACTTCTCCCATTAGATCAGACATACACACACACACACTTCAAAAGCGCACAATTTTAGGGCAAGAAAGCAATAAAATCACTAAGTCAAATGAATACAAAAGCAGTGAAATGAAAGATCCGATGCTCCAGTGGTTGATCACAAAGCCGCAATTTCCGAGGTTCAAAGGCGCGACATCAGAGCGGGAAACTGAAACACTGCAGGTGTCACTACTGCAGAGAAAAACAGTCGGAAATACACACTGGGCCTCCAAGACTGGGATGAAATTGTGCTGTGCTGATATGTAAGTAATAAAACACAATGTAAATGCTGTTATTAAACAGTAAAATACTGAGTGACAATGACATTCTTACAAGACATTATTAATTATTGTCCTACAACTGCACATCCTGTGTTTACTGTAGGAAACATACTTTAGTGGGAAAAAGTAGTTAAATGGATTTTTAACAGTTAAGCCATATTCCAGCCCAATCAAGCTGTCAATTCTGGACCCTAAAGCGAGACCCTTAATTGCTCACTTGCATAAATGAGTTGAATGTTAGGTGTTGTGGATAATCTTAGCTGTTAAAATGTTAGACTTCTGATCATAATGTTGTGAGTTCAAATCCCAACACCACCAAGCTGTAATTGCTGGACTCCTGAGTAAGGCCTTTAATTACCTCTGTATAAATGAGATCATCACATCGCTCTGGATAAGAGTATCTGCCAAATGCTATAAATAAAGATTATAAATGTTTCATTTTATTTATATTACTCTAATTGGTGATAAATCCACAATTGAGTTGATTAATAAACAAGATATACATTTTATTCACTTTTAGCCGTCACACTGGAGATTTTTTTAAACTATTCAAATTGGCAAATGTAAACATTAACTAGGAGTAAAGTTCAAACGATTAGCACACAGCGTGTGAACGAGAAACACGAAAGAAGAATAAAGGGTTTGCTATACAACAGTGAACTGAACGTGTTACTTTGCAAAGACAAAATGCAAACTCGGGTTTATAAATCCAGACAAAAATCTAATCAAGAAGTAAAGTTCTTTCTTGTACCTGTGGGAATGTTGTTTTGTCTTAGTGTGCACTGTACTGTATATGGCTGGAATGGCAAAAAAAAGTCTACTTGTTAAACAAAAATTATAATAAACACTATACAGACAAAAGTTTCAGGAGACCTGACCTTTCCTGCCTTATGTGGTTCTTCTCCAAACTGTTACTACAAAGTTGGAGGCATGCGATAGAACAGGACGTCTTTGGATGCGTTTTAATAATAATTTTGTGTTCACTTGTACTTAAAAACCCAAACCTGTTCCAGCATGGCGAAGTGCACAAAGCGAGCTCCAAGAAGATCTACATTACATGGTTTGGGGAAGATCTCCTCTATAGAGCTCCAACCCCACCGAACCCCTTTAAGATGAATGTGAACTCTAACTGCACCCCAGGTCTCCTCACCTTCTCACCTACATCACTACCTGACTTTACCAACACCCTTGTGGCTGAATGAGCACAAATCTCCACAACATCTAGAGGAACGTCTTCCCAGAAGAGTGAACGAAATTATAAGAGCAAATTGGGACCAAATGTGGAATTTTCATCCAGAGAGATTTACAAATATCTAACCTAAATCAATCACAACCTGAACTGGAATCAGAGATGATCTTCTAGGGAAATTAATTGGTTGCAGTTGCTCACTGTTAAAAAAAGATTTGAGTAAAACTATTTACAGTAAAATAAATAAATATCCATCCATTTTCTCCCACTTATCCGTAATTCGGGTGGCGGGGCAGCAGTCTAAGCAGACCCCCGCCTTCGACTGCTGCTCAATCCTCACAGCACCGTCCCTTACGGTCCCTCCTGCAGGTGGTGAGCCCACGGGAAGGCGGCCCCACGTCACTCCGACGTCACGGACCTTGATATTTCCCTCGTAAGGGACCCCTGGAGCATAGAGGGTTAAGGGCCTTGCTCAAGGGCCCAAGAGTGGCAGCTTGGCGATACCGGGGCTTGAACCCCAGACCTTCCGATCGGCAACCCAGCGCCTTAACCGCTGGAGCCACCCCTCCCCCTATCCGTCTTAAATAAATAAATAAATAAATAAATAAATAAATAAATAAATAAATAAGCAAACAAACATATTGTTATTATTAATTATTATTATTATTATTATTATTATTATTATTATTATCATCATCATTATTATTATTGTTATTGTTATTATTATCATCATCATCATCATCATCATCATCATTATTATTATTATTATTATTATTATTATTATTATTATTATAGTACTGAGATAATTACCCAAGATATAATCACTATATAACTGTGGCATGAAAATTGATGACTAAGCAACAACAGTTGAATGATAAGGACCTGGACTAAGGGCTCAGCAATGCCAGTTGAGTGATACTGGGATTTGATCCAACAGCTTGACCATTTAGCAGATGTTCCTTAAGAACCCAGAAACTTGTGCCGACTCAACTTGAAGTTACAGTTTTACCTTTTTCTAGAAATGTTACAGAAACATCTCATACCCAAAAGCCAATGGTGGCTCTGGATTACCAGCTCAAAGGTTGGGGGTTGAAGCTTAGTGTTGCCAAGCTGCCTGTTTTGGGCCCTTGAGCGAGGCTCTTAACTCTCTCTTCTCTCAGGGTGATGAATCATTGCCAACTCTGCATTTTGATCCCAGATTCTTATTATTTCTTCCAGGAAAGAATTTCACTGCAACCCCGTATAAGCAGTTACACCCCATTCTTTTTATAGCATTATACACACACCTCTTTGAATGAGTTGTTACTGTAGAAATTATAATGTATAAAGATAAACAGAAATCAACATCTTCTGAACCAATCAGGATCCTGAGAACAAAGCAGGAATCTGTGTTATTGCAAACGTTCTACACTGGTTATAAAGTCTGATGGTCTCTTAAATACTTAAGAAATTTGAATAATTGTGTAAGGAAAGTCTTGGGAATAAGTATAATGCTGCTTCATCACACCAGTTTTGTCTTACTGTGTTTTCCTATGAGAGCACTGGGATAATGCGATTAAAACGAAACCGTATGGACACACAGCCAGTGTGATTGCAGGAGCAGTGATGAGTAGCTCACTACTGATCATGTGCAATATTTTGCATCATAAAAGCTTCTTCTAGATGAGAGACTTGAAGACAGTTGATGCGGTATCGCACAAAGCCAAGCCTGACCACGGGAGAGGAATTCATGGCTGTCAAACACAAGTCTTTGCCTCGGAACAGCCAGAAGGAGGCTGTGTTTTCCCCACGTCGCTTTGTAGCTGTGATTCAACCATCTGTTCCATTCACTGAGCTCCTCAGGGATCGAGAAACCCAAGGGAGCGTGCAGAAAAACCCAACCTTACTTGCTTTCACGGAGTGCTGTCACGATCCAAAATCAAAAGGAGGAAGTTTACGGGCAGCCTGAAGCCCAGATTTTGTGAGGAGGAAAGAGGTGGAGGAGGAGGAGGAAGGGGAGGAGGTGGAGCTCACAGTGAGGCTTAAACACTTCTGACATGGGGTGAACTTGGTGCTGTGATCTCATGTGGCAGGGGGAATAAGTGGAGCAAGATGGAAGTGTCACGTCTAGTCAATAAACTGATATGTACACACACACACACACACACACACACACACACACACACACACACACACACACACACACACACACCAATGCAAACACAGTATCCATTATTCTGGAGGGTTAGATCTGCTTCACATGGTTTGGAGTGGATCTCCTGCTATAGAGCTTCAACCCTATGGAACACCTTTGGGATGATGTGAACGCTGACTGCACCCCAGGCTTCTTCACCTTCTCACCTGCACCAGTACCTGACTTTACTAACACACTTGTAGCTGAATGAGAACAAATCTCCTCAAACACACTAGTGGAACATCTTCCAAGAGGGAAGAGTGGAATCAATTATAAGGGCATATTGGTAATAAATGTGGAACGCGATTCTCCAAAAGCACATGACCAGGTGTCCGCAAACTTTTGCCAATATAGTGTGTATTGTATAGTGTGTATAGAACATTTTAATCCCATGCACCAAAAATGTAATCATAAATATACGTAATATTTTTGATATAATGATGTATCTATGTAACGTCAATGGAAGGCGCCTCCATTTTCAGCATGATGATGATCTGCTTTCCATGGGTTGGATGTGTGTGGATGATTTCCTGCTATAGATCAACAATCCTATTAGGATGAATGTGAACGCTGACCTCACCTTTAGGCCTCTTCATCTCACCTACATCTCACCATGGTACCTGACTTTACTACTGCAAGACATTTGAATGAAGGAATCTCCACAAATCTTCCCACAAATCTAGTGGAACATCTTCCCAGAAGAGTAGAGCTTATAATAAAAAGTGGGACTAAAAAATAAAAAAAAAGCAGCATTTCAATTATCTGGTCCAAATTTCTGTCCATATAGTGTTTACTGTAAGAGCCTGAGGTTGAGTAGTGGCTCCAGCGTCGTGGACGATTCGTTATAAATGCACTACGTCTATTAAAAAACAGCCCTCATTTTAATTCCCCAACATGAGCCACTTACATCTAATGTCATTAATCAATGAATGTTCATTAGCGTTGGATCGCTGTTTCTTTCAGGTCTTTAGTGACTGCTGACCCAATTAAAGGCCGAGGTCTGTCTCCTACACTCCGCGACCAGACGGCGAAGTAACACAAACAAACACACAAAAAAAAGGTTTAAATGCCGAACGAGTCGATACGTTCATCTTTACAGTGACGTTTGATTTATTATTTGATTTGTTCTCATCCGTCTGCTCGCTTTAAATGCCACCGCGCCGAGCCCGGAGTGCCGCGGCAGCTAATTAAGGTCAGATTATCTGATTCGGAGAAAATCTCCGGCGATAGCTGAACTGCGGGCCGTTCAATCAGTACCGCGATCAATACCGGATTAACTGTTCATTTCAATTCACCGAGACTCAAACAAACCAAAATAACAAATAATTCCATAAAGGTTAGTGATGAGTTTGTGAGCAGAGGTCATTTCAAGGGCGACTCAACTTTCCCAAACGAACGTTTATAATACATTTATATTGTACGCTATGTTGCCAAAGGTTTCTGGATACCTGGTCATAAGTACGGTATGTGCTTTTTGAGTAACGCATTCCACATTTGGTGCCGGTTTGCTCGTATAATTTCCTCCACTCTTCTGAGAAGATGTTCCACTAGATTTTGGAGTGTGGGTATGCATATTTGTGTTAGTAAAGTCAGGTACTGATGTAGGTGAGATGAGGAGACCTGGGGTATTAGTGTTCACATTCATCCCAAAGGTGTACAGTAGAGAGTTAGAGCTCTATAGCACATTTAGAAGATCTTCATGGAGCTCACTTTGTGCACAGTGGCGTTACCATGCTGGAACAGGTTTGGGTTTCCAGGTTTAATTGAATGCACTATTATATTATATAGCATCCTAAAACGTCCTGTTCTATCATGTGCCAGCCTTGTGGTATCAGTTTGGAGAAGAACCACATATGACAGGAAATGTCAGGTGTCCCAATACATTTGTCCTTATAGTGTATAAACCTGCATTAAAGCCAAAACTGCTCTTATGGAGACTTAAGCAACATCTTTCGACAGAAGTTTTTATCCTGATTGACTTTCATCTCATTCATACAACTGAGCATTTTGAGGTTTAAGAGCCACCAGTGGCATCTTGATGGAGCATGGGATTTGACGTCATGCTCTTCTGATCAGATATCCAACATCCTACTGCAATGTACATTTCTAATTGGGATAAATAAAGAATCTATCTATCTTTCTATCTATCTATCTATCTATCTATCTATCTATCTATCTATCTATCTATCTATCTATCTATCTGTCTGTCTGTCTGTCTGTCTGTCTGTCTGTCTGTCTGT
This sequence comes from Silurus aristotelis, assembly GCF_946808225.1. Taxonomy (NCBI): domain Eukaryota; kingdom Metazoa; phylum Chordata; class Actinopteri; order Siluriformes; family Siluridae; genus Silurus; species Silurus aristotelis. The sequence goes on from NC_139574.1 coordinate 2,841,386, forward strand.
CTGTCTGTCTGTCTGTCAAGTCAAGTCAAGTCAAGTCAAGTCGTTTATTTCAATAGCGCTTTTCACAACAGACATTGTCTCAGAGCAGCTTTACAGAAATCGTCTGTCTGTCTGTCTGTCTGTCTGTCTGTCTGTCTGTCTGTCTGTCTGTCTGTCTGTCTGTCTGTCTGTCTACTAAGCTATTCCTTTTCTTATTTACTGATCCAGAAATGAGGAACTAACAAACAATCACTATGTTTCACACACATTTTGCTCTTCAGTCCATAGGCTTTTGCAAAACAAATTTCATCCCTAGGTCCAAACATGGCCCAGAATTCTATTTATCCCTTAACTGGTCTCACTGCAGAACTTTAAATATAAACCCAATCAAAAACTAATCTTAGTTCAAGTAACAAACCCAAACCAGAATTTAGACACACAGTGGGTCAATTTCAGCTCATGGCCAGTCTCAAATCCTGAGCAGGCTCAAATTCAATGATCTTCAATTCCCCTTAATACACTCGTACACATTGTTTCTATGGTAGCATGTTATCCTCAGCGACGTGTATAATAGACGGTGCACGTGAAATGTTCTGTAAGGAGAGATTTGTGGTTTATTTGTTAAAGAAGTCTCCAGTGTCATTTTGAGGTCAGGTACTGATGTAGGCGAGGAGGTGAAGACGCCTGGGGGTGGAGTCAGCGTTCACATTCATCCCAATAGTGTTGGAGCTCAATAGCAGGAGATCTTCCACCATATGCAACCCAAGTAAAGCAGATCTTCTTGTAGCTGGCTTTTTGCACAGGTTTGGGTCTCCTAGATTATTTGTACTCACAATTTCATTCTGCAACATCTAATAAAGTACAGTACAATTTTATGCCTCCAGCTTTGTGCTCTGACAGTTTCTGAAAGGACCCCATAAGTGTCCAAATACTTTTGCAGATATAACATATATTAAGAATTCTAATCCTTTTTACCTGCTCATGTTAAGAAAAACAAATATCAATGTGTTCTACATTGATTATTTTGAGTACAAATAAATCAGCATTTAATCGGAAATCATACAGATTTAGCTGCAAGCAGCGATTGATGGCTCCAAGCACCAGCAGTGCAGCTTAATGAGCCATGAGGTTATTATGCTGAACAAGCATGTGAGTTACATCGTAATCTAAAGTCTTTACAACAGACAGAATTTGGGAATCATTTGGGTAAATGTTTCATGAAATGAAAAACAACCAGATTTCAGGACCCGGAACAGCACCAGTAGACTATTTTTACAATAAATATACGAATTAGCATCTATGATTGTGAATCCGAGCAGGAAAACTGTAATTAAATCTGAACAATGAATCAACACTGGCATCTAGTGGAAGTGCAAAGGCATCTAAAACACGCTCGACACTCGTCTTCCATCTCCCAGAGGGCACCCCCCCCTCCCCTTTATTTTTGGAAATGATGGGCAGACAAGAAGAGAGAGCTCATGAGTGTGTTTCCTCTGTTTCTCCATCCATCTCTAGACTCTGATTTCCCTCTGCACTGTACGATGGATGCTTTCTCATCATCCCGCTTTCCTCACGGCTGGCTACAGGAAATGATGTCTGAGACGTCTCCATGCACACACTGACCGTTCCAATTTCACACTGACACCCCAGATTTATTAACGATTCTTTCTACAACACAACGTCCCGTGGAGACGTGTAGCTTCGAACGCTCGGATATGTCCAATCCCCATACTGAGGCATGTTAAATAGGTTTAGACTGAAATATAAGTGATGGGTTTAGCAAATTTGGGAGATTCAGTGGGAGGAGGAAGCTCAGTGGTTAAGGCATTGGATCAGAAGGTCACATCCCAGCACCACTAAGGTGCGCCTGCTAGGCCCTTAAGAAGGCTCTTAACACTGAACAGCTCAGTTGTAAGTCTGGATAAGGATGGCTGCCAAATGCCTTGATTAATGTGTCATTTGCTTTCGATACTGTTTTTCATACATCACTAACTCCATCTGAGCTCGAATCAAATATCCAAGATCATCTAATCTTGTTCTGAGTACACATGTGGATGTGATGAGTATAGCACAGTCGAGTTGTTTGAGATTATTCCCCATTTAAGTGCAATCAATGCTAGAAAACATGAAGAGCGAAGATGTGATTGGCTGGTCAACGGTACAATGGCTAATAAACAAGTCCTGCAGAGCAAAAGTAATGGTTTGCATGAAAGTTATGAAGAAAACTTTAAAACTACCAATAAACAGCTCAAACTGCGAGAAATAACGGGACTGTCAAAAATGTTCATTCACATGCGTAAGTGCTCCTCATGTTTATATTTTTTCAACTATTACATTTTTTATATCAGATGCACCACAGGACCCACTTTAACTTGGGGACAAGTAAACATGAAATACAAGAACATTTCACAAAGTAGTGTTTTTGCACATAAATTGAGGTAAATTATACCCTCAGGGGAAAATTTATCTCTTTCCTAAAGTAAACTTGCTGAAGTGAGGGATTCGAGTACCACCTTCTCTGATAAAGCCATGATCTATTCGGGTTTACATGAGCTCCCAAACAGGGTTTGCTGTTTCTCCTAAAAGGTCTGCTGTTTTTCCTAAAAGGTCTGCTGTTTCTCCTGGAAGGTCTGATGTTCCTGCTGAGAGAAGTGTTGTTTCACCTAAAAGGTTTTCACTTCCTCTTAAAAGGTCTACCTATGTAATCCAGGTTTGATTTGGTGGAGTTAAACGGATTTGCATTCAGATACAAGAATATAAAATACTACTTTTTAAAACAGTTTGTCCCCTTTATTATCACACATTAATGATCTTGAGGACCCTGTTGACCTCGCAGAACATCTCCAATGTTAATGATATTCCATCCATTTGGTTCACACCCCAAGACACAGAAATATTCCATAATTCTCCCACTGGGGGGGTTTACTATTCAGTGTGTAGCAATAAGGTGGTTTGGGACGCAGCCTAGAATTCTTGCTGGTTGTGTATTGATGTGTTTCTCTGTGAAATCATTGATCCAGTTTATTTTTAACTGGAGTTGTTCTCACCTTACCAAACGTTCCTAATGATTTAGTTAGTAATAAGATCTTTGGACCAGCTGTTCACCGAAACGCTACATCCTTCTGCTTTAATTAATGCTGGAAAGTTTTCAGTACCTTGGCCAGCAACCAGAAACCAGCTGCAATCTGATGCTGGTGGATGGAGGCGAGTGAGCTGCTGCTTCCAGCTCAGTGAGAGGAGGAAAGACAGTCCTGCTGACAGGAAATGACAGGAATGAAGACACTAGCAGCAGAGTAACCGCATGAAATGATAAACCCTCAGCCGGCTTGTTTTTCTCCTTTATTACTACAGAGGCACTCGAACCTCCAAAGCTACAAGCTTTCACTTTCCACAGAGGATTTACCTCCACACAACCCAGCTCAGGTTCTCAAGTCACCTGTCATGTATATATAAGAAACAAGTCAACTGAGGACACGGCTATTAGTTAAAGGGGAACAGGAAATGAACGTTTTCTCTTCAATCCCTCCATCATAAGAAGCAGCAGTTAGATGAAGGCTGATCTCATCTCCACAGCTGAGATAGATGAACAGATGCTTCATGGATTGCAGAGCGATATTCCATAACCGTGTTCTCATTCTTCATCTGTTTGTCAGACTCATCCCTCACTCCAAATGTTCTCCTGCCTCAACATTCATTTCGCACTTTCACTCACACAGCCAGGACTAATAGTAACACTCCACAGCGTATTTTACTTCCTGTACACAAACGGTAACACACACTCAATCAGTGCAGACATAACGACTAACAGCAGAGCATTCTGGGAGGGAAGGAAGGAGGAAGAGAAGAGAAAATATTTAAAGAGAAAAAGAGAAGAGAAAAGAAGAATGACTCTTTTTTTATATCCGTCTGCTCTGTGTTCCAGCAATGAAAAGGTTGAGGATGCTAGAAGGCAGATGTGCTGAAGTGTCTGTGGAAAGTAAATGTGAAAACATGAACACAGATTTCAAGAAGTGGAGGTGAGGAAATGTAGGTGATAAATCAGATGTAAAGGTACAGATGTGTGGAAGTGAATGTGAGGATACGGGCATGATGTGAGGACAGACGTGAGGAGGTGCATGATAAAAAAATTACTTGGGGAAGTGGATATAAGAAATCAGATGTAGGGAAGAACACGTGAACAAATGGAGGTGTGGAAGTAAATGTGAGGAAGTGGGCTTGATGTAGAAGTGAAATCACAGAAGTAAAAAAGCAGATATGTGAAAGTACTGTAGATTTGTCTAGAAGTGGTTGTGAGGAAGTGTAAGTTAGCAAGCAGATGTAAAGAAGTTGATTTGGAGAAAGCAGATATAAGAAAGTGTATATGAGGAGTTAGAATTATGAAAGTGTATGGAGGTGTACGTGAAGAAGCAGAAGAAGGAAGTGTAAAGTATATGAAGATGCAGAAGTATGGAAGTTTATATGAAGATGCAGAAGTATGGAAGTGTATATGAGGAAGCAGAAGTATGAAGTGTATATGAGGAAGCAGAAGTATGGAAGTGTGTATAAAGATGCAGAAGTATGGAAGTGTATATAAAGATGCAGAAGTATGGAAGTGTGTATGAAGATGCAGAAGTATGGAAGTGTATATGAAGATGCAGAAGTATGGAAGTGTGTATGAAGATGCAGAAGTATGGAAGTGTATATGAAGATGCAGAAGTATGGAAGTGTATATGAGGAATCAGAAGTATGGAAGTTTGTATGAAGATGCAGAAGTATGGAAGTGTATATGAGGAAGCAGAAGTATGGAAGTGTGTATAAAGATGCAGAAGTATGGAAGTGTATATAAAGATGCAGAAGTATGGAAGTGTATATGAAGAAGCAGAAGTATGGAAGTGTACATGAGGAAGCAGAAGTATGGAAGTGTATATGAAGACGCAGAAGTATGGAAGTGTACATGAGGAAGCAGAAGTATGGAAGTTTGTATGAAGATGCAGAAGTATGGAAGTGTATATGAGGAAGCAGAAGTATGGAAGTGTGTATAAAGATGCAGAAGTATGGAAGTGTATATAAAGATGCAGAAGTATGGAAGTGTATATAAAGATGCAGAAGTATGGAAGTGTGTATGAAGATGCAGAAGTATGGAAGTGTATATGAAGATGCAGAAGTATGGAAGTGTATATGAAAATGCAGAAGTATGGAAGTGTATATGAGGAAGCAGAAGTATGGAAGTGTATATAAAGATGCAGAAGTATGGAAGTGTGTATGAAGATGCAGAAGTATGGAAGTGTATATGAAGATGCAGAAGTATGGAAGTGTATATGAAGATGCAGAAGTATGGAAGTGTATATGAGGAATCAGAAGTATGGAAGTGTATATGAAGATGCAGAAGTATGGAAGTGTATATGAAGATGCAGAAGTATGGAAGTGTATATGAAGATGCAGAAGTATGGAAGTGTGTATGAAGATGCAGAAGTATGGAAGTGTATATGAAGATGCAGAAGTATGGAAGTGTATATGAAGATGCAGAAGTATGGAAGTGTGTATGAAGATGCAGAAGTATGGAAGTGTATATGAAGATGCAGAAGTATGGAAGTGTATATGAAGATGCAGAAGTATGGAAGTGTATATGAAGATGCAGAAGTATGGAAGTGTATATGAAGATGCAGAAGTATGGAAGTGTATATGAAAATGCAGAAGTATGGAAGTGTATATGAGGAAGCAGAAGTATGGAAGTGTATATAAAGATGCAGAAGTATGGAAGTGTGTATGAAGATGCAGAAGTATGGAAGTGTATATGAAGATGCAGAAGTATGGAAGTGTATATGAGGAATCAGAAGTATGGAAGTGTATATGAAGATGCAGAAGTATGGAAGTGTATATGAGGAAGCAGAAGTATGGAAGTGTATATAAAGATGCAGAAGTATGGAAGTGTATATGAAGATGCAGAAGTATGGAAGTGTATATGAAGATGCAGAAGTATGGAAGTGTATATGAAGATGCAGAAGTATGGAAGTGTACATGAGGAAGCAGAAGTATGGAAGTGTACATGAGGAAGCAGAAGTATGGAAGTGTGTATGAAGATGCAGAAGTATGGAAGTGTATATGAAGAAGCAGAAGTATGGAAGTGTACATGAGGAAGCAGAAGTATGGAAGTGTATATGAAGATGCAGAAGTATGGAAGTGTACATGAGGAAGCAGAAGTATGGAAGTGTATATGAAGACGCAGAAGTATGGAAGTGTACATGAGGAAGCAGAAGTATGGAAGTGTATATGAAGAAGCAGAAGTATGGAAGTAGGTGTGAAGCAGTGGACATGAAGACGTGTGAGTAGAAGGCTCAGGCCTGAGGTGTGTATTGACTGTAGCAGTAATGAGTAATGAGTGTGAGGCCGACGTGAATCAGTGCTGATGATAAATGAGAATGCAGAGAATCCCATATTTCTTATTTCCCCTCATAAAAATCATTATTCCTCACAAAACGCATCCCGCCATCTGTCATTTCCACTGAGTGAAATATGAGCAAATCAATGCTATAACTGATTTGTTTGCATGAACAAATAGCAGTACGTCATTCGCATTCACGTGGAGTCGGAGAGCAGGAAATGATCGAAGGGAAATCCTTTTCATTTTTGAAAACTTTGGATGATTATTTCTTCAGTGAGTAAAGAGTGGAGTTCCTCAGAGGAGTAAAGGTCTACTGAGAAAAGCCTCCTATATCATAATCAGATCCCATCAGTATTTAACAATAGCACAAGATTATATACTCAAATTATTACTTTATTAACCACCACTGTCCTATAAACCATAACTGCTATATGAACCCCCACTGCCCTTTGAATCACTACTGCCCTATGAACTATTATGACCCTTGGTTAACCCCTGTCCTGTGAACCACTACTGCCCTATTAACCAACACTGCCCTACAACCACAACTGCCTTACAAACCACCACTGCCCCTATAATTCAACACTGCCCTATAAACCACCATTGCCCTATGAACCATAACTGCCCTATGACCCCCCACTGCATTATTAACGCCCACTGTGATATATACCACTATTGCCCCTATAATCCAACACTTCCCTATGAACCACCCTGCCCCTAGAAAATCACTATAACTTGTCATGCTGCCAAAATTCCAGACAGAAGCATCAACTCCTCTGTCCTGAAGAAATACAAAATCTAAACACTATAGCTTTATTTCCGATGGTCACAAAGGCCTGACACTGGAGACTCCTTCCTTACATTGTATGTATAGTTTTTCCGGAAAACATCACCACTTTTGCCCAACGACACGCTGTCGCTATGGAAACAGGCCCCTTCATATAAACCTGCATTACTGTTGAAACTGTTCTTATGGAGACTTAAGCAACACTTTCTGACCAATCAGGAGGCCAGGAGGGAGAGTTTAAAAGCCTCGTGGTGTGAACAGATCCATAACTCGGAAAGATTCCGAGCTCAGCAGAAGGAGCAGCATTCACAGGAAGTGTGTGTCGGAGAAATTCACGGCTTCACGCAGTAATTCGCCTCCAGGCTCCAGATGAAAACTCTGCTACAGCGGGGAGCTGAAAAACGCCGACATCGTGCTCGGCTTTGCTTTACTGCTGCTGTTCACACACACACACACACACACACACACACACACACACACACACACACACACACACATCTCAAAGTGCTGACACAAGCATTCTTACAGCACACACACACACACACACACACACACACACACACACACACACACACACACACACACACACACACACACACACACAGAGAAAGACCATGAGGATAATGTAACCCAGCAGCTACATCCCATCATTAACACCAGCAGCAGATAGAGGAGCTGAGACCTGCGTGTGTATTCCAGATAATGACTCTGACAAGTGTGTGTGTGTGTGTGTGTGTGTGTGTGTGTGTGTGTGTGTGTGTGTGTGTGTGTGTAATTTTTATAATTGTGTGTGTGTTTGTGTGTGTGTGTGTGTGTGTGTGTGTGTGTGTGTGTGTGTGTGTGTGTGTGTGTGTGTGTGTAATTTTTATAATTGTGTGTGTGTTTGTGTGTGTGTGTATGTGTGTGTGTGTGCTGTAAGTGATCCAGAGCATAAGGAGTTAATTAGTCAGTAATGATGGAGTAATTATCAGTGTGAGAAGATCCACTGCAACTGTTACCAGGTGAGAGGATGTTGTGATTGTGACACACACACACACACACACACACACACACACACACAATTATAAAAACTACAAACAGTGAGTGATTTTTGATTTTTAATTATTAAAAAAAAAAGACCAAAAGTATCGGGATGTCTATTCAGCGTTTAGCAGAATAGCAGTTTTGCAGTTTTGCAGTTCTGAATCACCTTACTGTGGGTCTACCACCTACACTGGACCCTCACCAGTTTGCCTATCGCCTGAACAGGTCGACAGAGGATGCAGTTTCCATGGCTCTTCATTCAGTCCTCACCCACCTGGATTAAAGCAACACCTATATCAGAATGCTGTTCATTAACTTTAGCTCTGCGTTTAATACAGTCCCCCCACTGTACTGATCACTAAGCTCAGTGACCTGGGTATCTGCACCTCCACTTGCAGATGGATTCTGGACTTTCTCACCAACGGACCTCAAGCTGTTACGTTGGGCAACCAGGTATCCTCAACCCTCATTCTAAACACTGGCATCCCACAGGGCTGTGTTCTGAGCCCACTACTCTTCTCCCTGTTCACGCTCCTCTGCATAACTCCAACATCTTCATCAAGTATGCAGATGACACCACCGTAGTCGGCCAGATCAGCAACAATGACAAATCGGCCTACAGGGAAGAGATCTGAAGTCTGACAGTATAGTGTGCCACCACAAAGAATAAAGAGCTGATCGTGTACTTTTGGAAATCTAACAGGAGAATTAAACATTTCACAGGAAAAATCAATGAAACCGATGTAGAGTGAGTCTTCAGCTTTAAGTTCCTGGGAGTACACATCTCTGAGAATCTGTCCTGGCAACAGAACATTTCAGCTCTGGTTAAGAAAGCACAACACTGGATACTTCTTGAGAAGTCTCAGGGTTAGGGTTAGGGTTAGGGTTTGGGTTAGGGTTAGGGTTAGGGAAAGCTCATCTGTCCCCAGGGATTCTAATGAGTTTCTACCGCTGCATCATCAAGAGCATCCTGACCAACTCCATCACTGTATGGTACGGAGGCTCCACTGACTATGTTTGAACGAAAAGCCATGCAAAGGCTGGTCAAAACCGTCCAACGCATCACTGGCACCCAACTACCTGCCACTGAACACCTTCACCACAGTAGATGCCTGCGCAGAGCTCACAACATCATTAAGGACTCTTCACATCCCAGTCACAAACTGTTTAACCTTCTTCCATCACGAACATACACACCAGAACCAGCAGGTTCAAGGACAGCTTTTTTCCATCCACCATCAAACTACTGAACTCTACACTACACCGCTAGATCACTGCATAAACACTGTATATAACTTCTGTACAATTATACATACAATGTACATATTATCTATCGTGTATAGTGTTGTGTATAGTGTAGTGTGTATAGTGTTGTGCACAGTGTAGTGTGTTCAATGTTGTGTACAGTGTGTAGAGTGTTGTGTGTGTATAGTGGTGTGTATAGTGTAGTGTGTACAGTGTTGTGTGTGTGTATAGTGTTGTGCACAGTGTTGTGTGTGTGTATAGTGATGTGTACAGTGTTGTGTGTACAGTGTTGTGTACAGTGTGTACAGTGGTGTGTGTATAGTGTTATGTACAGTGTGTACAGTGTTGTGTACAGTGTGTGCAGTGTTGTGTACAGTGTAGTGTTTACAGTGTTTTGTACAGTGTGTACAGTGTTGTGTGTACAGTGTGGTGTACAGTGTGTACAGTATTGTGTACAGTGTAGTGTGTTTAATGTTGTTTACAGTGTGTACAGTGTTGTGTGTGTATAGTGTTGTGCATAGTGTAGTGTGTACAGTGTGTGCAGTGTTGTGTGTACAGTGTTGTGTACAGTGTGTACAGTATTGTGTACAGTGTAGTGTGTTTAATGTTGTTTACAGTGTGTACAGAGTTGTGTGTGTATAGTGTTGTGTATAGTGTAGTGTGTACAGTGTGTGCAGTGTTGTGTACAGTGTGTACAGTGTTGTGTGTACAGTGTGTGCCATGTTGTGTACAGTGTGTGTAGAGTTGTGTACAGTGTGTACAGTGTAGTGTGTTTGATGTTGTGTACAGTGTGTACAGTGTTGTGTGTGTATAGTGTAGTGTGTACAGCGTGTGCAGTGTTGTGTACAGTGTGTGTAGTGTTGTGTACAGTGTAGTGTGTGTAGTGTTCTATATCTGTCCACTGGAAAGTTTAAAAACCCTGAAGCTGAAGGAGCAAAGTGATTTAGACGCAACACTTTTTGAACCGGCTCGTAAATATTTATGGATGCATCTAAACAAGTGTGTGTGTGTGTGTGTGTGTGTGTGTGTGTGTGTGTGTGTGTGTGTGTGTGTGTGTGTGCACAAGAAGGTCACAGAACGAGCCACAGGAAAGCAGCAATAAAAGGAGAATTCACCTGTTTGAACCTGCAGTTAATCCCTCACTTCACCTGAGAGGGAAATGAAGTGAAAGATGTGCTGACTCGTGATTTTTCTTTTTTTTTTTTACCAGTTCATTCATTTGTTAAACCCCGCCCACCAGCCTGCTCTCCTCTATCCTGACTGGCTAGTGTCACTGTGAATGACAGGAGACAAGGCGAGAATAAGCTTGAGAAAGATGGAAGGATGAAAGAAGCATCATCAGGATTTGAGCTCCAAATGATTTCTAAATGACGATAAGAAAGTTTCACATTTCTGACGTTCCACTCAGAAGCAGAACCCACCAGGAGAAACATTCAGAAATGTGAAACTTTCATTTGGAGCTCGAATCCTGATGATGCTTCTTCCATCCTTGAAGGTGACAATAGAGTAAAACTAGTTTCTGTGTAGGAAGGATGTATATCTGTGATGTTCCACTCAGAAGCAGAACCCACCAGGAGCCCACTGTGACAGCAATCAAACGCCAATGGATTTACATTACACAACTTGAACATCTCTAATATTACAGGAACAAAAGTTTTTCTGCAGTTTTCTTACAGGAAAACCTTCCAGCTGGACCACAATCGCATGGACCACGTAGCTGTATGATCTGACCACCGGGAGACCTGGAATTAACGTGGTCCTTTATGTCTAAAGAGGATGACTGACACACTGCATTCATGACTTATTCTACTTGCACAGATGTTCCAAATGTGGAACCAGAATTAAAGTAACCTCAAGGAAATACACAAGCAGAACATCATGAGAACATAAGGCTCTTTAGAAGAAAATATTCAACTCTGGAGGACCTTTGACCTGCATGATGTAGAAATGCTATTAAGAGGTCCTCTGGTCTCCTTTGGGTCTCAAAACCAAGGTTTGAAAATCCACAGATGAACGTACTCCTGGATTAAGTTGGTGGAAAATGAAGCAAATGTGTCTTCAGAAGATGGTCCACGCAGAAGCTCTAGAACAGTAAGATGAGGATAAATGACAAGAGGAGTGGAGGGTTACTCAACCAGAACCTGGTTTCTGAGAAGGATGAAGTATGACAACAGCACCTTCTCCTCCTGCTCAGTGATTCCTCGAACACAGGAAGGAACGTTTGCAAGACATCTCTCTCTTCTGGATAAAAGCCTGGTTCTGCCTCAGCACCCTCAGAAAACACAGACGGGTTCACACACTGCTCAAAGATTATACTTCAGCTCGTCTCCAGTTCTGGCGTAAGTGTGTGTGTGTGTGTGGGAGGGAGGGAGCAGTGTTTCATTTTCAAAACACAGAACCTCAGTGATGCAGCAGATCTCCCGCTTTGTTAGGTTTTAATGAAGTGTGAACTCCACAGGACCACCACAACACTCTGGGAGGAGATGCCACACACATTGTGGAAATTACATCCCTCGGATTTTTCAGCTTTATAGAAATGGCTTGTTTCTTTTCGTTATTGTCCAGAGCAGTTCTGTTCAGATGCAACTTTGCCATGTTCTTTTTAGAGAGAAGAAGCTTTCTCATGACATCCCTATCGAGTTATTTTTTTCTCCAAGCATTGCACGATCTGACCCTGAAGTACATTTGACAAGACGTCGACTCCTGGAATAGATCACACATTTTCCTTACTGTACAATAATGGACTTTTGAATTGCTTGGAAACGGCCTTATAACCCCTCCCTGTTTGATGGACACTAATAGTTAATGGTGGTGAATATTGAAGGTGGTAGCTCAATGTTTAAGGCACTGGAATTTGGATTACCAGCCCATCACCACCAAGCTGCCACTGCTGGGCCCTTGGGCAAGCCCTTTAACCTTAACCACTCAGCTGGATAAGGATGGTTGCCAAATGCTGTAAATGTAAACCGTTACTTTGTTAAGATCATCGCTACTATTGTTCCCCCTTGGCCTCATATTAACACACGCCTGAATGCTCCAGATGAGCAAACTGCTCAAATTTATAGAGGTGGACACACTCGCTGATGAGCAATTAATGAAGGGGATGTAATTAGCAGCACCTGGTTGCTACATAGCCTCCTAATTCCGATGGAAGTAAAATAAAGTTAAATAAGGGTGTAATTATTTTTTTTTGCTTTTGGCTTAAAGTATAATTAATGACACCATTTTATTATGGACACGTTAAACCATAGCATTTAAGAGTGTTTAAATATTGCGATTTGTATTTTTGGTTACATTTTAACTGCATTTTACTGTACTTTTACTCTGGACAAGACAAAGTTTAATCTAATCTAATCTAATCTAATAGATTACCAACACCAAGCATCCAATGCTGGGCCCCTGAGCGAGACCCTTATACCTCAACTGCTCAGTTGTAAGTCGCTCTGGATAGGAGCATCTGCCAAATGCCATCAATGTAAATGTAAATATAATAAGAAGCCTAATGACCCAACAGACTTCATGTTAAAATGTCACTAATGGAACACGTGGCAACACTGAAAACTGGCTGCATTATAAATGTGTTTGGAGAAATTCTTTTTCTCTCCAATGTTCTCTGCCAGCAGATACCTGGCTCCTCTTCACTGATGATTATCAGTGGCTTTTTAGGAAATTGCCCACCATTCTCTAATGTTCTCACATTTTCCATAGCGGCTGATTTTGGGTGATTTGGTTCTAGCAAAAGCAACAGGTGTGTTAGAGAATAAAGCATAGCTCCTTCAGGGTAAACACTCGGGTGTAGGGGGCGATATAAATTGTAGCTCCTTCAGGGTAAACACTCGGGTGTAGGGGGCGATATAAATTTTAGCTCCTTCAGGGTAAACACTCGGGTGTAGGGGGCGATATAAATTGTAGCTCCTTCAGGGTAAACACTCGGGTGTAGGGGGCGATATAAATTGTAGCTCCTTCAGGGTAAACACTCGGGTGTAGGGGGCAATATAAATTGTAGCTCCTTCAGGGTAAACACTCGGGTGTAGGGGGCGATATAAATTGTAGCTCCTTCAGGGTAAACACTCGGGTGTAGGGGGCAATATAAATTGTAGCTCCTTCAGGGTAAACACTCGGGTGTAGAGGGCAATATAAATTGTAGCTCCTTCAGGGTCTACACTCGGGTGTAGGGGGCGATATAAATTGTAGCTCCTTCAGGGTCTACACTCAGGTGTAGGGGCGATATAAATTGTAGCTCCTTCAGGGTCTACACTCAGGTGTAGGGGCGATATAAATTGTAGCTCCTTCAGGGTCTACACTCGGGTGTAGGGGGCGATATAAATTGTAGCTCCTTCAGGGTCTACACTCAGGTGTAGGGGCGATATAAATTGTAGCTCCTTCAGGGTCTACACTCAGGTGTAGGGGCGATATAAATTGTAGCTCCTTCAGGGTCTACACTCGGGTGTAGGGGGCGATATAAATTGTAGCTCCTTCAGGGTCTACACTCAGGTGTAGGGGCGATATAAATTGTAGCTCCTTCAGGGTCTACACTCAGGTGTAGGGGCGATATAAATTGTAGCTCCTTCAGGGTCTACACTCAGGTGTAGGGGCGATATAAATTGTAGCTCCTTCAGGGTCTACACTCAGGTGTAGGGGCGATATAAATTGTAGCTCCTTCAGGGTCTACACTCAGGTGTAGGGGCGATATAAATTGTAGCTCCTTCAGGGTCTACACTCAGGTGTAGGGGCGATATAAATTGTAGCTCCTTCAGGGTCTACACTCAGGTGTAGGGGCGATATAAATTGTAGCTCCTTCAGGGTCTACACTCGGGTGTAGGGGGCGATATAAATTGTAGCTCCTTCAGGGTAAACACTCGGGTGTAG
>NC_139574.1:2860649-3033149 GCF_946808225.1 Silurus aristotelis
ATCACAAATCACTCCTGTCACTCTTCTCCACCCACTCCACCCTGCCTGCACTCTTTTCTTTATTTCCCTAACACACTCTCCATTACTTTGCACTGTTGACCCCAGGTAGCTGAACTCCTCCACCTTCTCCACCTCTTCTCCCTGCAACCGCATCACTCCACTGCCCTCCCTCTCATTCACACACATGTACTCTGTCTTACTCCTACTGACTTTCATTCCCCTTCTCTCCAGCGCATATCTCCACCTCTCCAGGCTCTTCTCAACCTGCTCTCTACTCTCACCACAAATCACAATATCATCTGCAAACATCATAGTCCAGGGAAACTCCTGTCTGACCTCGTCCGTCAACCTGTCCATCACCACTGCAAACAGGAAAGGGCTCAGGGCCGATCCTTGATGCAGTCCAACCTTCACCCTGAACCAGTCTGTCGTACCTACTGCACACTTTACTGCCGTCACACTGTCCTCATACATGTCCTGCACCACCCTCACATACTTCTCTGACACACCTGACTTCCTCATACAATACCACAACTCCTCTCTCGGCACCCTGTCGTACGCTTTCTCTAAATCCACAAATACACAATGCAGCTCCTTCTGTCCTTCTCTATACTTCTCCATCAACATCCTCAAAGCAAATAAGGCATCTGTGGTGCTCTTCCTCGGCATGAAACCATACTGTTGCTCACAGATGGTCACCTCTTCTCTCAGCCTGGCTTCCACTACTCTTTCCCATAACTTCATGGTGTGACTGATCAACTTAATTCCCCTGTAGTTACTGCAGGTCTGCACATCTCCCTTATGCTTAAAGATCGGTACCAGCACACTCCTTCTCCATTCCTCAGGCATCCTCTCCCCTTCCAGAATCCTGTTAAACAATCTGGTTAAAAACTCCACTGCCATCTCTCCTAAACATCTCCACGCTTCTACCGGTATGTCATCTGGTCCAACCGACTTTCCATTCTTCATCCTCTTAATCGCTGCTCTCACTTCCTCCTTACTAATCCTATCTACATCCTGCTTCACCAACTCCACATCCTCCAACCTTCTCTCTCTCTGATTTTCCTCATTCATCAGCTGCTCAAAATACTCCCTCCATCTTCTCAACACACTCTCCTCACTAGTCAACACATTTCCCTCTCCATCCTTTATTGCTCTAACTTGCAGTACATCCTTCCCAGCTCGGTCCCTCTGCTTGGCCAATCGGTATAAATCCTTTTCTCCTTCCTTAGTGTCCAACCTCTTATACAGTTCCTCATATGCCTTTTCCTTGGCTTTCGCCACATCCCTCTTTACCTGCTGCCGCATCTCCTTGTACTCCTGCCTACTTTTCTCATCACTCTGTCGATCCCACTTCTGTTTTGCCAACCTCTTTCCCCTAATGCTCTCCTGCACTTCCTCATTCCACCACCACGTCTCCTTGTCTTGCTTTCTATTTCCAGATGTCACAACAAGTACTTTTCTAGCTGCCTCCCTTATCACTCCTGCAGTAGTTGCCCAATCATCCGGCACCTCTTCACCACCACCAAGCCCCTGTCCGACCTCTTCCCTGAACCTCACACTACACTCTTCCTCCTTCAGTTTCCACCATCTTATTCTTCTTTCAAACCTTACTTTCCTCCTCTTCTTCTTCGCCTCCAAAAACCATCCTACAGACCACCATCCGATGCTGTCTAGCTACACTGTCCCCTGCCAACACCTTACAGTCTCCAATCTCCTTCAGGTTGCATCTCCTACACAGAAGATAATCCACCTGTGTGCACCTTCCTCCACTCTTATACGTCACCCTATGATCCTCCTTCTTCTTAAAATACGTGTTCACCACTGCCATTTCCATCCTTTTAGCAAAATCTACCACCATCTGCCCTTCCACATTCCTCTCCTTAAAACCATACCTACCCATCACCTCCTCATCACCTCTGTTCCCTTCACCTACATGCCCATTAAAGTCTGCCCCAATCACCAATCGTTCTATCCTAGGTACACCATCTACCACTTCATCTAATTCACTCCAGAATCTTTCTTTCTCCTCCATCTCACAGCCAACTTGTGGAGCATAGGCACTGATGACATTTATTATCATCCCTTCAACTTCCACCTTCACGATCATCACCCTATCAGAAACTCTCTTCACCTCCACTACACTCTTACAGTACTCTTCCTTCAGAATCACCCCTACACCATTTCTCTTCCCATCCACACCATGATAAAACAGTTTAAACCCACCTCCAATGTTCCTGGCCTTACTCCCTTTCCACTTGGTCTCCTGAACACACAACACATCTACCTTTCTCCTCTCCAACATATCAGCTATCTCTCTCCCTTTACCCATCATAGTACCAACATTTAAAGTACCAACCCGAACCTCTACTCTCCTACACTGCTCCTTTTCCTGCCGTCTCTGTAGACGCCTTCCTCCTCTCCTTCTCCTCCTTCGGCCAACAGTAGCCCAATTTCCACCGGTACCCTGTCAGCTAACGATACCTGTGGCGGTCGTTGTTAACCCGGGCCTCGACCGATCCGGTATGAAATTCTCATTTGTGATCCGCATTTTTGATGTGGCACATGTTTTACGCTGGATGCCCTTCCTAACGCAACCCTCCCCATTTACCCGGGCTTGGGACCGGCACTAAGAGTACACTGGCTTGTGCCCCCCTAATGGCTGGGTTTAGTAACTGATTCTAACTATCTCTATTTAAATCTTTCTGGCTCTAGCTAGTTTAAAATATTTATGCTAAATCTAACTTTTTCCTAGCTCCAAATAAATATAACTAACTCTTACTAACTCTAACTAATTACAATATACTTGCTCCAACTAGTTTTAAGTAAATTTCACTAACTTTCACAACTATTAGCTCTAGCTAGCTCTTTTCTACATCTAACAAATTCTAATTAGCGCTATTTCAAATCTCACTAGATTGAATGAACTCTTACTAGCTATAACAAGCTCTTACCTAAACCTAACTAGCTCTCGCTAGCTCTAACTGCTTAGCTTGTTGACTAAAGCTAGCAAGCATGTTGATACTCACTTTTCACTTTTCAAATGCACTTCTACTGTAAATCTGTTTGCACAAAGCTGGAGGCACTGGGAGACGCAAATCTGTTCCAGCATGACATTTGTGCGCAAAGCAAACTCTGTGAAGATCTGCTTTCCACGGGTTGAATTAGATCACCTGCTACAGAGCTCCAACCTTTTTGATCTCCTTAGGGATGAACTGAAACGGCACTCCAGGCCTCCTCACCTCACCTCCATCAGTACCTAACTTTATTAACACCCTTGTGGCTGATTGAGGCTCCACAAATTCTAGTGGAACATCTTCTCAAAAGAATGGAGGCTCTTATAACAGCAACTGGGGACCAAATTGTGGAATGAGTTGCTCAGAAAGAAGCACATAGCGTATAATATACAGTGTATAGTATGTCATTTGCTATGTATGTATTCTAACACTGTAACTTCCATCCTGCAGTTCAGTTTTGGATGCTGTATTAGTGAGTATAGTGGTGTACCAGTGGAAACTAATGTATCCCAGGTGCTGCAGTGGCACATGTCCTTTAAAATGAAGCAATCGATAGCTCAGGCTAATTCTCCCCCGAAGGCTTGAAGTGTGGAATGAGGAGCTCGGAGAGTATCTGCTAATTGCTATCGTTTCCTGAAATATCTTTATCTTCAGATGTGATGTTGGAGCGAGGTGTGTTTGTGGTTTCCTTTGGTGGATTTTATATAGTAGTCTTGGTTTCGCCTGTAGTCTTGATTTTATTAAAGCTTCCTACTCAGCTTTTGTTG
The DNA here is from genome assembly GCF_946808225.1 of Silurus aristotelis. NCBI lineage: Eukaryota > Metazoa > Chordata > Actinopteri > Siluriformes > Siluridae > Silurus > Silurus aristotelis. The sequence continues at coordinate 2,864,434 of NC_139574.1, forward strand.
AATCCAGATTTTTTATTTAATACTCTCTCTCTCTCTCTCTCTCTCTCTCTCTCTCTCTCTCTCTCTCTCTCTCTCTCTCTCTCTCTCGTTCAGGCGAGTGGGAATGGATTTCTGACGACACTCATTAGATTTCGACTGAGATCGAATCCAGGCTTGTGAATTGATGCAGCTCTATCAGAGACTGTCGGAACGATATCCGAGCATTAAATGTGATCCGGAGATTTACTGATTTATTTATTTTTTTCATTGTAGCTTCTGGTTTTGAGCTTCATCTGATTTACGGATTTATTATTGAATGTAAATCCAGACATCTGCCTTCATTAAACATACATTACAGCAAGAACATCAGCTCAATCGATGAAGATGAGCGTAAGGGTGAAGCAGAGAAAATACTTTGGTGTGTATGAGGAACAGATGGTGAGGTAAGGGTGAGGTTAAATGCACCTGGACAATGTTTGTATGAGGGTGAGCTTGAGGTGAGGGTGAAGCAGTGGGAATCTTCTGGAGGATTCTGGATGATCTTCTGGGGGTGAGGTGTGGGTGAGGAGAGAGTGAGGTGCGGCTGAGGATAAGGGTGGGGTGCGGGTAAGAATAAAGGTGAGGCAAAGAGCATATTCTGGTATGTATGAGGAACAGAGGGTGTGGTGATGGTGAGGTTGGATGAGGCAGGAGAATGTTCATGTTTGTATGAGGAACAGAAGGCAAGTGGGTGAGGGTGAGGATGAGGGTGAAGCTGAGAGAATATTCTGGTTTGTATGAGAAACAGAGGGTAAGGTAGAATGAAGTAAGGTGAGATCAGGTTGAAAGGAAGAAAGAATATTCTGGAGGAACAGAGGGTGAGGTGAGGTGAAATGAAGGGAGGGTGAGGTTGGATGAAGCAGGAGAATGTTCATGTTTGTATGAGGAACAGAAGGTAAGGGGGTGAGGGAGAGGTGAGTTTGAAGCAGAGAGAATCTTCTAATGTAGGGTGAGGTGAGGATAAGTAGTGAAGTGATGGTGAGGTACGTTTGTTGGGAAGTAGGTGGATTGGATGTGAGGTGAGAAGGAAGTGAGGAGAATGTTCTGGTTTGTATGAAGAGCTGAACATGAGGTAATGTAATGTGAGATGGAGGGTGAGGTGAGCTAAGGATGAAGAAGAGTGTTTGTATGAGGAACCGAGGGTGAGGTGAGGGTGATGTGACATGAGGTGAGGTTAGCTAAGGTGTTAGAACCTGTTAGGGGTGAACTTTAAGCACAGCTGGAGCGGAGGTCATGTAGAGCTCTGATGTTTGATGATGTGACATGCTGACCTTTTAAAGGCTTCTGGCTAGAGACGAGATGAAAGGTGCGTTTCTTCTACAAGCCATCAAACCATTTTAAACTGAGATTGTATTCAGTCTCATCCCTTTAGTGTCTCGGGTTCAAGATGTCAGCGTGATGCTCAGGCTGTGGAGATGCTGTCCTACTGAATCATCTCCAGCACTTGATTTGTAGATGTATAGGAAAAGATGAAAATATTCCTGACAAGAAGGTAAATCAGTGACTACACCTTTCATGACACACAGATACACACTTTCCAGCAGGTGTGTCTTTAACATAAAACTCATCCTATAAAAAGCCTCCCTGAGAGTGTGTAATAAATTGTAGGTGGCAGCAGCTATTTCACCTCACTCCAGGTGGCCAATTCGACCCCTGGGCTCACATTCATTACGTCTTAGGCCGAGAATTAGCTTCCTGTGCGTCTGATTAGAGCCCAGAGGACAGGAAATGCAATGCTGCAGACTTAATTCATTCTTTTTTTGTTGATAAAAGTGATGAATTCACCTCCTGGAGATTTTCCCCTCCTTTAGATTCCAGTTGGTTAAATTAGCTGGCACGTTCGGTCTCAAACATCTAGATGAGGTTTTGGATTAGCTGCACACTGTGATTCATATTAGCTTACAAAAATAAACATGAGCATGAAAGCAAGTAGTTAAGTCTTCTTAAATGGGGCTATTTTTCAGCAAAACAATATCCCGGCTAACGAAACGCTCACCAGCAGGGCGGTGTGATGAAGCTGAGGTACTCGTAAGAACGTCCAAGAACTTTATCCCCAGGAGGTGGAAGTAAATATGGATGGAGCATTTACTGGACTGGATGTTTACAAAATTGACACTTTTATTCCCAACCCTATGTAGATAAACCACCTCACTCTTGCTCAAGTCAGAGCAGCTGATCATTTTTTTAAAGAGATACTGCTCTTCTTTAGTCCTGGATAGAGTGTTTTTAGAGTGTTTGATGACCAATTACCGATCATCATTATTCCCAATAACAATAATCTCAACAATCATCAATATTCTAAATCTCTAAGTTTCTCAGAGATACAGTTTATTTGAAACAGTTTATCATTGTTTCAAATGACCAATCACAGATCATCAAATGACCAATAACAACTCACTATAACACCAACTGACAAATAAAAGATCATTATTCCAAAATTCCGATCACCAATGATCATCATTATTCCAAATGAACAATCATTGATAAACGTTATTGTTCCCAAATGAGCGATCGCCAATGATCAACATTCTTATTCCCAATGAAAAATCACTAATAATCATAGTTATTCCCAACGACCAATTACAGATCATCATTATTCCCACTGACCCATTACTAATTATCATTATTATTCCAAATGACTAATCATAGATCTTTATAACTTCAATCGATCATTGTTCCAAATAAGCGATAACTGATAATCATTAGTAATCCAAAATGACCAATCAATGATTATCAACAATTTTCCAAAATGACCAATGACCAATCATCCTTATTCTAAATGGCCAATCACAGATCAACATTATTCCCAATTAACAATTGCAAAATCATCATACTTATAATGAATAATCACTAATCAACAATCTCAGATCAAAATTGTCTGTATGGCATCTTATAGTAAACATTCAAACACTCAACATATTAGAATCGATTATACATATAAGATTTGAATGAAAGCATCCTTATTTAACATTTTTGGAAGAAGTTGCGGCCATTCGACATCAAACATTACACAAAATAGAGTTATTGAACATCTTTAACACGTGTAGATGTATGCACAGAGCCTTTAGACACTTGTCTAGAGTGTATCTGGTATGAAGGGCTCTTCATACCAGAACCAGAAGGTTGGTTTGAACCCTGTTTTGCCCCTGGACTTTGCGACAATGATGTTTTTACTACCTTGCTATAAAATTATAACTGTATATAAGTGTAACTTCTCAGCATATTCTAGGTTAATATCTGGATATACACCGTGCATTATCTTGGGTTCTGTTGTACATACATATAACTACTTCTTCAAAGTAAATCCCTGATGCGTCAACTCTCTGTGGATTATATTTCTGACTCTTCACTCTCACGTAGACCACGGATGGCGAAGCAGCTGCATATAGACAAAGCTGAGCTTCTCTGCCGGATCTTAGACGCACGGAGCCGAAACAGTTCTTTTAAAGCCTTCGCTCTGTAAGTACGAGCAAACTCGGAGCTCCTCATCAAAAGTCCGTATAGATACAGAACTCCCCGGTGAGACGGGCCGAGACGAGCGAGGCTCTCCATGAAGGACGTCGCTTTCAGAGACAGAAACGAAGAGGAAACGGAACGCATGAGAAATGCAGACGAGCAAAAAGGAAAGCTTGATAAATCTAGCAGATCCCTGGGTGCACCACTATCTAAAAAACACACACAGATGGGTAATCAAGGTCCCGGGGATGGAAATGGCAGCTTCTGAATGCCAGCTGAAGGTTAACGAGAGATTGTAAAATGCCAAGAAAAGCCAGCAATGAATATCAAACTAGCTGCCTGGCTTATAGAGACAAAGGTTACAACAAGTCGATACGGAATTGCCTTCGTAACTGAACGTTTTCATGTAAAATTCTCGAATTCTGGACTAATTTCATTAGCAGAATGGCCTTGTATAATTTTTCATATCGAGGCTACCAAAAGTGTGGAGTTTTATGGGATTTTTTGAATGTCGATGTTCCTTTGGTTTCTATGCAACAAACTCGTTCATGTAACAATATGAAGATTTCCTCTGACCAAACAAATATATACATGTCCAGATGTTCAATGTTAATTCCATTGAAAAATTCGCCCTTAGCATCAATAAGAACTTTCACACTTTCAGCACCTGGACAGTTCACTTCTCCAAACACAAGACACTTCAGCAGATAGTGGGGACACCTGAGAAGATCACTGGGGTCTCTTTGTGACAGTATCTTTCAACAAGCCATCAGACAATAAAATCACACACACACACACACACACACACACACACACACACACACACACACACACACACACACACACACAATTTTTATAAATTTTTTTCTTTACATATAACTGCTGCTGAATCATCACCAAATGTTGTAAGTAAATAGATTGTGCTGTTAAAAAGGGTTAGAGGTCCATAGCGGAAGATCTTCCACTCCTCTACAGGAACGTAGGAAAAGACCTACATACACACGATATGCCCTAAAAGTATTGGGACACCTGACTTTTCCAGCCATCTATGCTCCTTCCCCAAACTGTTACTTTAAACTTGAAGACACACAATTGTGTAGGGTGTCTTTGGAAGCGTTGCATGGAATTTATGCTTCACTTGAAGAACGAGACCCAAAACCTGTTTCAGTGACATGCTGGTCACTGGAGCGGAGTCTGATCAAGGTTCTTTGTACAATCATTTGGATCAACATCTCCAGCTTTATCATTCGCAGCACAGGGATCAGGCCATGAAGTCTAATTAGTCGACGACTAAGTGGCAGAGCTCGGTGCATGATAATCACGCTTTCTTAATGAGCGCTGCAAAGGGAAATGAGGAAGCTCATCATTAACGCTCCTCACGGTCCCGATTCCGTCTCCAGCGTCCGTCTCTCTCTCAGTCTCTCTGTCACTAATTGGTGATTTAAGCCGAGTTAAAATGATGCCGAGGTCTTGTCCATGGCAGAAAGCTCGTTATCCTCAGGAGCACGTAGCAGAGGAGGAACTGCCTACCCAAGCTAGATGTCTTAGTGGAGAAATCAGACACCAATTAGCTGTCGGTTATTTGGAGTAAAATGTGTTTGTTTTGTTTTTTTTTTGTTTGTGTTTTTAAATATCCCAATCCACATTTATTCTATAGGGTCAGGTTCTGATGTAGGTGAGGTGAGGATCCCAGTAGGGTTGAAGCTCTATCGCAGGAGATCTTCCCCTCTATAATCCTCTTCATGATATCGTAGCATTGAAAAACTACAGCACATACACACTATTTGGTCAAAGGAATTCAGACATCAGCCATTTTCACCCATATGTGGTTCTTCTCACAAACCTGGAGGCACACAATTGTACAGGACGTCTTAGGATCCTGTAGCATGAACTTTTTCATTTCACCCGAACCAGTTCCAACTTGCCGATGCAATGACTGCGACATCACAAAGCCAGATCCATGAAGATCTGCTTTCCATGGGTTGGAGTGGATCTCCTGCTATAGACCTTCAACCCTATTGGGATGAATTGGATCACTGACTGCACCTCTGGCTGTTTCACCTCACCTTCATCAGTACCTGTATCTTTCCAAGCCCTGATCAGTAAATGAGCACAAATCTCCAAAAAGGATCTACTTGAACATCCTCCCAGGTGAGTGGAAGCTCATTAGAAGAGCAAAATGTGGACTGAATCGCTCAGAAAGACACAAACACATCTTATGGTCAGGTGTCTACAAACCTTTGGCTGCTGAAATTCTTTAACGTCCTGGCGCTACTGAGACCATGCGCATCACCGACGGCACGGCCATCGTTCATTATGCAGCAGCGTCACTAAACTGCTGTGGACATGCAGCGGCACGGCGCCACGTGGACGAGTCATCTGTTAGAAACTCATTATTCCACCTGAAGCCACGCGGCCCGGGTTTAACATCATCAATTACTTAGAAATGGAGAGAGAGAAAGAAAGTGCTGAGCCAACGTGGCCTTGGCGATTAGATTTTTCTGGAACACGCCCATGAGCTGTGTGTTGAACCCTGGTTGTGGAGGCGTACATGTGCAATATTTCCTCTGGACTTCACAAACCCACCAAACAGCAATCCATCAAAACACTCACACATATAAATATATAAAAACAAGAACCACACCTCATCTCCTCCTTCTCACAGCAAATTAGCTTTCAAATGTGTATTCAGGCAAATACAGCAACAGAGCAGATAGATAGATAGATGGATAGATGAATAGATGGATAGATGGATTGATTGTGTGTGTGTGTGTGTGTGTGTGTGTGTATTCCCATTCATCCACACACACTTATTTGCATGCACACTCATAGAACTCATCTACTCAGATTCATCTACACACAGTCATCTATACATATTTACACACACACACTCCTTCACACTTATTTACGCTCCGTCATTTACACACACTCATTCACACTTTTGCATTCACACACACATTCATCCACACCACACTCAACTTCACACAAACCCATGGTTTTTGGGAGGCAAGAAAAAACCTGCAAAATGTGAAAGAAAACCAATATGGACATCTGAAAACATACACAGAAACTCTACACACAGTATCTCAGGTCAGGATCCAACTAGTGACCAATCAATTAACATAACCAAAGTAAGGTCTAAAGCCAACCAATTAAATTCTCCTAACAAACTGACCAAATAAACTACGCAAACTTAGTGAATTTACTAGTCAAGAACATTTGTATTAAACTAAGCAACCAACCAATCCAACCAAACAAACTAAACCCAAATGGACCTGGAAAACCATACACAGAAATTCTACACAGTAATCTCAGGTCAGGATTTAACTGGGGAACAATCACATGTGCCACCGTACTGACAACCAGGCAGGAATCCCACTACCCAAACAACCATTCAGACAAATTAAATAAGCAATCAACAAACTAACCAACCCAATAAAATACTCAAACTTACTACATATACTACTCAAACTAGCCAATCAAACTAATCAAATCAAGTAATAAACAATACATTCTAATCTAAACAAACTAAATTAATTAATCAAACTATCCAAATCAACTAAATGAACTACTCAAAACAACAAACAAATCAATTAAACTAACCCAAGTAACTTTTAATGCCAAGCAATGAAAATTAAAAAATAACTAACTAAAGTATCTGTTTAAACAGATCATTTAAATTAACCTAACTAACCAATCGAACTAACTAAACAATAAACAATTCAAACTGTTCGAAATAACTTCTAAAGCCAATGATCAAAGTGAACTAATTAAATTAACTATTTAAACAAATCAGTTAAAACAACAAAAAGCAAATACTGAAACTAACTATTTAAATTATCCTAAATAACCAATCCAACTAACCAGTTTCCACATGCAACAGTACACACTTTGATGGATACTCTAATTCTAATGACCTCACACACACACACACACACACACACACACACACACACACACACACACACACACGCACATAAAACCTGTTGTGAGAAACAGTGGCATGTTTAAAGGTTAATATAAATCACTGTCGTGTTTCTCCACTTGCTCTCTGCAGCCTTCCACCTAAGAGTTTGACGTCTCGACATCACAACTTGTTCACAGACTCAAAGTCCAGATTTTACCCTGTCCTGGCAGACACCATTATCTAGAGTGACTTACATTTGTCTCATTCATACAACTAAGTAGTTATTGGGTTAGGGGCCTTGCTCAGGGGCCCAGGAGTCCCACCTGATGTCTCTTCTGGAGCACCATGTTGAAAACAGTAAGAATTAGTTGCTTGGCAACCAAACAGCCAAACTTCTGGTGCAGGCAGTAGCTTGGTGGTTATGGTATTGGACTCCAAATGGTTTTATGAGTTCAAATCCCAGCGTTAACCCCTGGGCCCCTGAGCAAGGCCCTTATCCTCATAGCTGCCCAGCTGTATGAATGAGCTAGATTTAAGTTGCTTGCGTTATCCAAATCTGCCAAATGCCCTAAATGTAATCTCTCGGTTCATAAAGGTTTCCAGACTTCACTTGAAATCTTGAATAAGGAACATCTCCAACTCTTCACAATTTGCCTCCTGATTCAGAGTCTAACAACAACAGACAGAACATCAGACACCAGGAAGCTTCAAGCTGCATATTCAACCCAACATTGACACCAGTCACTCATTCCCTCATTCATCTACTAACTGTGTTTCCAAGTCCATGGCTGGATCTCCTGCAGGAGAATCAGACACCTACAGAAGACTTTAAAAAGCTCAGTCTTCTCACAAATGGTCAAAGGAACAACGAGGACCTGAGCCCCAGCATCCTGGTCCAGGACACGCCCCCAGTTTGCTGATCACATTGTGTTCAATAATCTCTGATTTACTGCCTCAGACCTTCACAGTGCAGGAATGGAGCGAAACAGGCTCAGAGTGAGGCTTATCTGCTGACCATGAGCTGGGTGGTGTTTATGAAAGTCAGCTTCCACAAGGTCATCAGAAGGGCAACATTTGGATTTAATAACCTGACCATGAGCCTTAAAATCCTGGAGTAAATGCATTACTTTAGATTTCTTCAAATATGATTCATTCCTTATATATATATATATATAAACTCAAATAATAGAAAGAAGAAAGAGGAGAATTATGATCGATTGATGAGTAGTTAGGATTCTAAACCTTGACATGACTTTTGACTGTAAAAAACATATATATATATAATTTTATCTTGAATATTGCATTATATATACGACTTCATATCACAAATATGTGACTTGATTTTTTTTTTATTGTGGGATTTTTCTTTTTTGTTCTTGTTGATGGACAATTTAACTAATTAAACTTATTACATACTTTTATATATATAATTATTTTTTTTTCCTAAATGGTACTTTATTTATAAATCAATTTAAACAAAAAACAAAAAAAAAACAAACAAACAAACAAACAAACAAACAATTTCCATGGAACATGAAATAAGGGCCGAAATAATAAAAATTTATAAATTGTTTGAAATCTGTCAATTATTTATTATTATTATTATTATTATTATTATTATTATTATTATTATTATTATTATTATTATTATTATTATTATTAAATTTCCTTTATTGGGGAGAGTCAGTCTTTTAATAATAATAATAATAATAATAATAATAATAATAATAATAATAATAATAATAAATCATAATAATTATAAAGTAACTCTTGTACCCTTTTTCGATTAGAAATAGGGTTTGAATTTTTTACCCTTTATTTCAAATGATCACTGATACAAGCAATTAATTCCCACACAAATGCCATGGATGGGCATGGCCTAAAGAAGATCCCTGCTAGATGTGTCTCCTACACAATTGCATCTTGAGAGGAAGTGCTCATGCTTGAGTTAGTGTGCTATCACACATGTAGCCCTGTGGACTGCTTCAAGCTGCACTGTCCCTGTGATATAGTCTCATTGTACTGTGTGTGTGTGTGTGTGTGTGTGTGTGTGTGTGTGTGTGTGTGTGTGTGTGTGTGTGTGAGAGTGTGTGTAGGTGTGTGTGTGTGTGTGTGTGTGTGTGTGTGTGTGTGTGTGTGTGTGTGTGTGAGAGTGTGTGTAGGTGTGTGTGTGTGTGTGTGTGTGTGTGTGTGTGTGTGTGTGTGTGTGTGTGTGTGTCAAGTCAAGTCAAATAGGCTTTTATTGTCATTTCAACCATATACAGTGAAACGAAACAACGTCTCCCCAAGGCCAAGGTGCTCCTTCACATAACATAAATTAACCAAAGGAACACAAGGAACACAGAAGTACACATCACTCTAAACTAACAACACAAAGTGCACATGTGCAACATTCAGTGCAAAAAAAAAAAAGGGGGGGGGGGAGAAAGAATTACAAATAAATAAATAAATAGAAAAAGGACAAGAGACAACATGAGACAAGGAAAAACAGACTCACACAATTGTGAAGGATTGTGTGCAAATCCTACAGGAAATTGTGTGTTTTTTTTCCTCTGTGGATTGTGTGTGTGTGATCAGGGCAGTTCCTTCATGTTGAGGAGTCTGATGGCTTGTGGAAAAAAAACTGTTACACAGTTTGGATATGAGGCCGAATGCTTCTGTACCTCTTTCCAGATGGCAGGAGAGTGAAGAGTGTGTGTGAGGGGTGTGTTTGTGTGTGAGGCGTGTGTGTGTGTGTGTGTGTGTGTGTGTGTGTGTGTGTGTGTGTGTGTGTGTGTGTGTGTGTAATCAGCCACAATGCTGGTGGCTTTACCGATTCAGCGCGTGGTGTAAATGTCTATAATAGAGGAAGAGAGACCCCGATGATCTCCTCAGCCGTCCTCACCATCCTCTGTAGGTTCTTGTGATCTGAGACGGTGCAGTTTCCAAACCAGCTGCTCAGGATGCTTTCGATGGTCCCTGTAGAAGGTTGTGAGGATGTGTGGTGGAAGCTTTGCATTTCACAGCTTTCTCAGAAATTAGAGATGTTGCTGGGCTTTCCTTGTCACGGAGCTGGTGTTGAGGGACTGGGCGAGGTTCTCCGCAAGGTGAATGCCAAGGTATTTGGTGCTCTCCAGGATCTCCACGAAGGGAGCTGTTGATGTTTAGCGGGGAGCGGTCCATTTGATAAGACGCACACCACATTTGTGTCATCAGCAAGCTTGATGATGTGATTCGGAGCTGTGCCTTGCTACACTGTTGTGGGTCAGAAGGGTGAACAGCAGGGGACTAAGCACACAGCCTTGAGGGGCACCAGTGCTTAGTGTGATGGTGTTGGAGATGTTGTTTGCGACCGAGACTGCCTAAGGTCTTTCAGTCAAAAAGACCAGCATCCAGTTACAGAGGGAAATGTTCAGGCCCAACAGGCTCCGCTTCCCATTCAGGTTCTAAATAATGATAGTTTTGAATGCTGAACTGAAGTCTATGAACAGTTTTCCTACGTATAAATCGTTGTTCTCCAGGTGAGTGAGGGCCAGGTGGAGTGTGGTGAAGATGGCATCATCGGTGGAGGGGTTCAGGCGGTATGCAAACTGCAGTGGATCCAGTGTAGATCAGCAGGGTGTTTATGTGCCTCATGGAGAGCCTCTCGAAGCACCTAATGATGATAGGAGTGAGCACCATGGGACAGTAGTCATCGAGGCAGGACACCGATGGTTTCTTCGGCATTGGGACGATGGTCATTGTCTTGAAACACGTGTGTTGGCGCTGTCTGTGATTGTGGATACTCTGGGCATCTGCACGCTTTGCCTATCTGATGGCCCTGGACAGTTTGGACATCGCTGTTCTTAGTTCCGCCTTGTCACCTGCCTTGAATGCAGAGTTTTGGGTCTTTAGGAGCACATGCACCTCTTCAGTTATCCACTGTTTCTGATTGGGGCTTAAGATAATGTTCTTGGATTTGGAGCGGCCGCTGCGATCTACTGCCATGCAGCCATCATGGATAATTAGGATTGGGATAAGGACACCCCCCCCCCCCTACACACACACACTTTTCACACCCACCACCCAAAACAACCCAACCCCTTTCTACCCTTTCAGGAAGGTAAATATTTAATGATGCCTTTCCGGCGCTGTAAACCAGTCAAATCAAAGGTCACACCTTCCCTCAGAAAGCAAGAACACCGACATGTGCGAGATCTGAAAAACCTGTTTGATCTGCTGGATCACTCGCTCCAGTCCACTGTTTTTTTATCTGAAAAGTCAAGATAATGTTAGCTTAATCATCTGGATTAAAATAGCCTGGGAACACTCATGCTGGGTAAAGAGCCAGGCGGTCAGGTAGCAGTTCATCAGCATGGGGCACAAGGAAACAATGCATTTTTGTGACAGGACCTTCTAAAACAGGAATCCAGATGAACAATGTGTTTGATAAACGGGAGCACACATTGGGTGTGTTTTATGATGCTAGCGAGGACCTTGAATTATTACCACTGATATTTAATGCTCTGCTGCAGCTACATATCTAACATATGCACCTACACATCTAACCTTCTGCCCTCATGGATCCAGAAATCCATTCTTTTTTTGTTTTACTCACACACACCAGACACAATGTCAGAAATTATGTCCTTGTGGGGACAGTCGGTCTTCACAAAGATATAAAACCAAGATACGAACATGAATGAATAACACATATGCGGTGCTCCATGTAGTGATTTGCCCCACCCACTTTGTTCAAAGAGGTGTGGCTTAAGTGGTTTCTAGAGCATTTGATTGGCTGCAAACTGGACGAGCATACGGTATACGGTAACTCAAGCTGTTACCACACACACACACACACACACACACACACACACAAACACACACACATAGTATAGATTGATTATACAAACTATTTAACTAACTGAGCACAACGTCCAGAACCTTCTAGCTTCAGGAAAAAAAACTTGTTTTGTTACTGATGATTAAATCAATATCAATCAATTAATACAGTAAAATCAATAACAGGTTATTATTGGTTGATTACAGCCATTCGGTTAAACTCTACAGGTTTCTAAACACACACACACACACACACACACACACACACACACACACACACACACACAGTGAGGAGTTATTGCCATCCTTGGAACAAACAGACATATAAACATATACATAAATCAATTAATCAATTCAACAACCAATCAACCAATCAATCAGGTTTGTGTAATAAGTTTAAGTGTGTAAGTTTGTGTGGTGTGTAAAAGGCAAACCTATAAAAAATTATAATAAAATAAATAAATAAACACCTTATTCAAAATGTAATTAAAGCCAGTAAAAAAAGACATTAACTAGCAGTTGTGTAAGTGAGTGGGTTATTGATGGGTCATTGATGAAATGGTGATTGATTAGTGATTGGTTAATAATGAGTTAGAGACTATTTGGTGATTGGTTATTGATGGGTTAGTAATCAGTTAGTGATTGATTACGAATGAGTTAGTAATAAGTTGGTGATTGATTAGTGATGGTTAGTGAATTATTGGTTGATTAGTAATGAGTTAGTGACGGGTTTGTGATTGATTAGTGATCGTTAGTGATAAATTAGTTGGTAATTGGTTAGTAATAAGTGAGTGATTGATTAGTGATAGATTACTAATGATTTAGTGATGAGTTGGTGATTGATTAATGGTTAGTGATGATTCAGTTGGTGGTTGAGTAGTGATTGATTAGTAATACGTTAATGATTAGATGGTGATTGGTTAGTAATAAGTGAGTGATGTGATAAGTTAGCTGTGAGTTGGTGATTGATTCGTGATGGTTAGTGCTGAGTTGGTGATAGATAAGTGTAAAGTTTGTTAGTTATAATGAACTGGTGATGATTTTGCGATGTGCTGATGATAGGTTAGTGATGTGATTAATTAGTGATGAGTTAGTGATGAAATTGTGCTGGACCATTGCTGATGTTTTGATATGTTAATGATAAGTCAGTAATGGGTTTGTCAGTAAGTAATGCATTGTTAATGATGTGATGGTATAGGGATGGGGTAATGATGGGTTAGTAATGAGTTAGTGATAAATAAGTTATGTTATGGGTTGGCAATTGGTTAGTATTTTAATGGGTTATGGGTGGGTTAGTGATGAGTTAGTTATGTTACGGGTTGGTGATTGGTTAGTAATGCGATTGGTTATGGCTGGGTTAGCGATGAGTTACTGATAAGTTAGTAATGCTATGGGTCAGTAATTGATTAGTAATGTGATGAGTTATGGATGGGTTAGTGATGAGTTAGTTGTGGGTTACAAATGTGATGGGTTAGTGATGAGTTAGTAGTGCGATGGGTTATGACTGGGTTAGTGATAAGTTAGTGATGGGTTACTAATGTGATGGTTTAGTGATGAGTTAGTGATGAGTTACTAATGTGATGGGTTAGTGATAAGTTAGTTATGGGTTACTAATGTCATGGGTTAGTAATAAGTTAGTTATGGGTTACCAATGTGATGGGTTAGTGATTAGTTAGTTATGGGTTACTAATGTGATGGGTTACTAATGTGATGGGTTAGTGATGAGATAGTAATGCGATGGGTTATGGCTGGGTTAGTGATGGTTTACTAATGTAATGGGTTAGTGATGAGTTAGTAATGCGATGGGTTATGGCTGGGTTAGTGATGGTTTACTAATGTGATGGGTTAGTGATGAGTTAGTAATCCGAAGACATAGCGATGAGTCTATGATGTCACTCACCATAACGTTGCCCTGCATTTTAGCAGTCTCTATTAAACTCTTCTCTTTCATCATGTCTGGATCTGTCCCGCCGTCTCTCCTCCCTCTCTCCTCTTCCACACGCTTCCTCTCAGCTTCTCTTTCCTCCACGTCTTTCTCTCTCTCTCTCTCTCTCTCTCTCTCTCTCTCTCTCTCTCTCTCTTTCGCTCTCTGATGTTTAAATCACAACGCGTTTCCCAAATCCGTTATTTCGCACAAAGAACGAGTGACAGGAAGCTCCGCCGCCAGCACACAAATACACACACACGCACACACACACACGCACATACACACGCACACACACTCTCTCCATGTCTGTTATCCTGTCAAGTGATTCCCCTGCAAGCAACAGCAGCATGGAGCCGACGGAGCAGAAGGTGTGCAGTCCCGCTGCATGATCGTCCTGCCGATGACGGAGTGGAGGAGCTACCGCCCAGAACACACCGAGAAATAAATAAATAAATAAATAAACAGCTGTCCTCCAAAAAAAAAAAAACACCCAAAAAAACAACAACAGGCACAGCAATGTGTTGTACCTTTACTGGACTTTCTCTGTAACTTTCATACCTGCTGGGATTCTGGATTCTGAACTGCAGCTTTGTTTCTTCGACACAACACTAAACTCATTGGTACGTGGATCATTATAGCGTTAGAAAAATGACGTTGTAGCAAAATAATCAATTACTCAATACTCCCAGTCATGGAGCCTTTTTCCCTGTACCAGCACCACACATAGCAAATTCTTTCTCCAATACATATATCTTAAATGCAAATCCGCCATCAAAGCAATTCAAACAATCTCCAGAAATGAAGCCGGGAAACGTTTATCCTTTCCTGAAGTTCTCTTCTGATTCTTGCCCCTGGCACAAGCTAACGAGAAGAACGAGAAAGCACTTCAACACCGTGGGAAGGTGAAGACTGGAAAGACCGCAGAGATCCGATGGAAAACGTGAGCGATCCCTCCAGCGGGAGGCCAAAACGCACAGGTACAGGAGGAACTTGTTTTGTATGAGAGGTTCTTGGTTCTCCGAAAATAAAGCGGATACTATTCCGAGCTCCGTTCTTCCCAAAATCACCTGCAAATCTTTGAGTCAATTTGAAGGAATAATGGTGACACACATTATACAGGAATTTACAGCCGATCTGCTTTACAGATCGAACCAATAGTAAACTCGCTGACAGGCTTTGTCCCTCGTTACACCTCCAGCCGTCATTGTGATTGGTGTCATGAGCTCTGTTTCACATCGCTCCTCAAAACTCTAAAATTACACTCAGAAGTACTCGATCGTTTCGAAAGTACTTAAAATAAAGTCATTTGTACTCATAAAAGGTCCTGGTGTGTTTGGCATTTAGATAGATAGATAGATAGATAGATAGATAGATAGATAGATAGATAGATAGATAGATAGATAGATAGATAGATAGATAGATAGATAGATAGATAGATAGATAGATAGATAGATAGATAGATAGATAGATAGATAGATAGAACTTTATTGTCATTGCATAGTACAGGAACACAGCAATGAAATGCAGTTTGGCATCTACCAGAAGTGCAAAATGTAGCAGTCGTGCAAAAGTGCAGATACATATATGGCATATTTACAGCAAGTGGTATATATGAAAACATATTTAAAGTGAATAAATATAAAGTCAGTAACAGTGCAGAGATGTGTGGACATGAATTTAGAGTACAGAAATGGTTCTGAGGCTATGGCATTAAAGAGTAATGTGCAGAAGTGAAGGTTAAATTATGGCATTTTAGAATTAGCAGCTAAATAACCAGTTTATATATATATATATATAAAAATATGAAGCATATGTACAGTGAATACATTTAAGGCAGTACCAGAGCAGAGATGTGTGGACATCATTAGGAAGTACAGGAATGGTTCTTAAGGCTATGGCATTGAAGAGTAATTAGCAAGTCGAATAAACAGTCTACTATATATAAATATATATAAATGGTAATATATATACACACAGGTTATTTACACAAATGAAAGAAATGTTGGGCAGAATGTACAGTAATGATATAGTAATATGTACATGTATAGTACAGAGGTTATATACAGTGTTTTGTTTTGTGTTTGTTTTGTAGTGATTAGCGGTGTAGTGTAGAGTTCAGTAGTGTGAAGGTGGATGGAAAAAAGCTGTCCCTGAACCTGCTGGTTCTGGTGCGCAAGTTCCTGTATCTCCTTCGTGATGGAAGGAGGTTAAACAGTTTATGACTGGGATGTGAAGAGTCCTTGATAATGTTGTGAGCTCTGCGCAGACATCTGCTGTGGTGAAGGTGTTCAATGGCAGGTAGTTGGGTGCCAGTGATGCGTTGGGCGGGTTTGACCAGCCTTTGCATGGCTTTTCGTTCACTCACAGTAGAGCCTCCGTACCATACAGTGATGGAGTTGGTCAGGATGCTTTTAATGATGCAACGGTAGAAGCTCGTTAAAATCCCCGGGGACAGATGAGATTTCTTGAGACTTCTCAAGGAGTACAGGCATTGTTGTGCTTTTTTAACCAGAGCTGAAGTGTTCTGCTGCCAGGACAGATCCTCAGAGATGTGAACTCCCAGGAACTTAAAGCTGGAGACTCGCTCTACCTCAGTTCCATCGATAGAACATGTTAGTCACGTGTACCCCCCAGTCATTCAAGGCATTTATGGCATTTGGCAGATGCCCTGATCCAAAGTGACTTACATTTATCTCATACATTTAAGCAGCTATGGACCTCAAGAGACCCACCAAACTTGATAATTTGTGCCTTGCTGCACAGTTGTAAGTCAGTAGACACAGAATTGGTTGGCCCCAGTTCTCAGTGTGGTGGTGGTGTTGGAGATGCTGTTCCCAGTCCAGACTGACTAAGTTCTCCCAGTCTTGAGGTCCAGGATCCAGCACTTTATGATGATGGCTGTGGGTGTGATGGAACAGTAGTTGTTGAGGCCTGCCATAGAAATGCTGCTCAGAGAGGTACTAAGGATATCAGTGAGAACATTCGCTAGCTTTGCAGCATGTCCTTAGAAATCTCTGCCAGGTCCGGTCCAGCAGCTTTCTGTTGTTTGATTCAGTCAGTTTCTGTAGATTCTCTCTCTCTCTCTGATGAGCGAGAACATTTTGGGTCTCAGCAGTGCACACACCTCTGCGGGTATCCACAACTTCTGGTTGGAGTTTAAAGGAATAATCATGAAGAAAGTAATGTAATCAGTGTAGCTGCTGCGTATTACCATCACTTGCAGCCTTCTTGAACCTCAGCCAGTCAGTGTGATGTGCTCCAAACAGTCCTGTAGAGAACAGGTGGCTCCTACTAACCAGAACTTCACCTGCTTCAGAACCAATTTGGAGAATTTTTTCTTCATGCATGATGAACATGGGTGCATTTCCTTCCCTTCTAAAAGCTAATATAACCAGCAATGTAAAGGAGTAGCACACATACAGTATATTAACAAAAGTTTGTAATCACACGACCATAAGAAGTATGCTTTGTTCTGAACTTCTCTTTCCACATGCAGTCCCAATTTGCTCTTCTAATAACCTCCACTCTTCTGGGAAGATGTTTCACCAGATTTTGTGGAGATTTGTGCTCATTCAGCCACCAGGTTAAGTACTGATCTAAGTGAGGTGAGAAGGCCTGGAGTGCAGTCAGCATTCTAGTACATCCTAAAAGGGTTGGAGCTTTAAAACAGGAACTCTTCCACTCTAACCCATTGGAAGTAGATCTTCATGGAGCTGGCTTTGGGTTTTACTGCACATCTTAACAGATTCTATACCATTGTATGCCTCTAATTTTGAGTTAACAGTGGAGAAGTCAGGAGTCCCAATACTTTTTTGACAAATTCTTTAAATTTTCTGGGATAAAACCATTTCTTAGCATTTCCGAGGAGTCGGCTGGGGTTCCGATTTCTTGTCCGAGGTATTTGTATGGAAGCATCTCAGTATAGATGCATCCCTTCACTACGTGTTAGACACAATTCAAAATGACTTGTCTGTAAATGCCAGCGTATGAACGAAACGAAACTCACTTTAATAACAGCTGAAAGAACTTGCCACATTACTCTTGCTCCACCTCTCTGATCATTCTGCCTCATTTGTGGAAACCATGCTAATCTCGTTGTACAAATCTGTTCCACTAATTTCCAACCAATGTGGCCTGAATTCCAAAATCAGGAAGGGGAAATGTTAAATAGGAAGCTGCTGGCTCTCTGACTAACCATCGGGAGGAAAAAAATATATAAATGCCTGCTCAAAGAACATGAATATTGTATTAATCAAATGTGCCCAATCGATACCTGGCAGCGTTATTGAAGAGGGAATGAATCCCTGAGGTTTGGACCCCCAGTCTTTATTCAGCATCAGCAGTAAAAGAACAACGCGGCTGCGAGGCGTAACGTGGTTACTCATTTTATTTAACACTGTGCACGGGAAGGCGTGAGAAAGGACGCACTGCGGAAGGCAGATTCCTCTGAGATACGAGACTCAGACTTTCATAACAAGCGTCACGCTCAGCGCTAGCGTCCGCGTCTATAGTGTGTCGCTCTGACATTTCATCAGCGACTTCATTATGAGCAAATGTCCTCCAGTCCTCAATAATCTTTTTTTCCCCTTTCTTTTCTCTCTGACAATTAGCCTCACTGATGAAGCCCAAGACGTCTGAAGACACCAAACTGAATCGGAAAAATCCCCCGAGCTCTGCTCCCACAGATTCATCTGATTTAACACTATTACTGAGCGTTTTAGATCCAGAAACTCACAGATTTCTGAAATTTACCAGGGTCCTCCAGGTCTTAAACTAATCCAAATGAAGCGCACACACACACACACACACACACACACACACACACACACACACACACACACACACACACACACACACATCTGATTCAAAACACAGATCTATACAGCTAAAAGTTGAGGGTTTTGTTCAACAGTAATAACCCAGCTGTTCCTAAGATTGAAACATCCTTCACCACAGAGTGTATATTACACTCCTGAGATCTGTTAAAGCCTTATATAAATGTCCTCCTCTGTAATTTACTGCCGACTGGACCAGAACATTGGACTGTTTTCCAAATCTGGAAACCTACAATTGTACCGAAGGTCTTCGGATTCAGTTAGCATGAAAATTTTCCCTTTAATTCATGGTGGAAGATCTCCTTATAGAGCTCCAACCCTATCGGGATGAATGCGAACGCTGACTGCACCCCCAGGCTCATCAACTCGATCAGTACCTGACTTTATTAACACAAGCCTTGTTGCTGAATGAACACAATTCTCCACAAAATAAAGTGGAACATCTTCTCTCAGAAGAGTGGAAGTACAGGAAGGACTCAACAGATGAGGAGGCCTGGGCTGCAGTCAGGGTTCCAACCCAATCATGCGTTACTGATCAGAAGGTTGGGCAAAGTGCCGATGTGGAGTCCTTGGGCAAGACCCTATACCCCTTCCTTGTCCAGGACCACTATATCATTTGCATTTACATTTGGGGCATTTAGCAGATGCCCTTATCCAATGCTACGTACAAAAGTGCTTTAAGTCTCTAGCAATGAATAAATCTACACTGGTACGCAAGATTACAAACGTAATATAGCTATAACTCTTGAATTCTACAAAGCAAACTTGGAAAGTGTAAGTTAGAGGTAGGTCTTCACCCATCGCTTGAAGATAGGCATGGACTCCGCAGTACAGACATCTAGGGAAAGTTTATTTCACCACCTCTGTGCCAGAACAGAGAAGAGCCTTGAAGTGTACTTACCTCTCATTCTGAGAGAAGGTGGTACCAGTGGGGCAGTGCTGGAGGATCTCAGACAGCATGGTGCAGTGTGAGGTGTGATGAGGTCTCTGAGGTAAGATGGCGCTGGTCCATTTTTTGCCATGTAGGCAAACATCAGTGTTTTGAATCTGATACGCGCAGCTACTGGAAGCCAGTGAAGGAGCAGCAGTGGGGTGGTGTGGGAGAACTTAGGCAGATTAAACACAAGCAGTGCAGCTGCGTTTTGGATAATTTGCAGTGGATGAATAGCGTTCCGGGGAAGACCTGCCAGCAGAGAGCTGCAGTAGTCCAGTCTTGAAATGACAAGAGACTGAACAAGCACCTGGGCATATAAAATGTCATAATAATGACAACATACAGCCATTATTGTCAAAATAACTGGCAACAAAAATGAGTACACCCTCAGTGAACATGTCAAAACTGTGTCTTAAGTGTCAATATTATGTGTGAGCAGCATCGTTATCCAGCACTGCCTTAATCCTCCTGGGTATAGAATTCACCTGAGCTGCACAGGTTGTTGCTGGGATCCTCATCCAATCCTCAATAATGATATCATGTAGCTGCTGGATGTTAGACACATGGCAGTTCTTCACCTTCCACTTGAGGAGGCCCCACAGGTGCTAAATAAAGTTTAGGTCTGGATATATATTTGGCCACTTCATCACCTTCAGCAAACCAGTTGTCACCTTGGCAGTGTGTTTGGGGTCGTTATTATGGTGGAAAACTGCCGTTGGGCCCAGTTTCTGAAGGGACGGCATCGTGTTCTACTTTTCAAGTTTTCCTCTGTGAACTGCAGCTTTCCAGTACCAACAGCACTCATGCAGCCCCAGACCGTGATGCTTCCACCACCATGTTTGACTGTAGGCAAGACGCAATTTTCTTGGTGTTCCTTATTCACCACACATGCAGGACACTATCGGAGCCAAACAAGTTCTTGCTCTTGGACAGGTTCTCTTCAGCAAAATGTTTGCAGGTTTTCTTGTGAGACAGCTTCAGAAGAGGCTCCTTCTTGGATGACGGCATGCAAACCGACTTGTTGCAGCATGTGGCATACGGTCTGAGCACTGACACACAAACCGTTTGCTATTGCAAACTATAAAGGAATGCTGCAGCACTCATGCGTTTGTTTTTTGAAGCAGCTTCTGCACCTGACGCACAGTATGAGGACTCAACTTCTTTGATGGACCCTTGCGAGGTCTGTTCCAAGTGGAACCCGTCTTGGAAAATATCTGTATGACCCTGACCACTGTACTGTACTGTAACTCAGTTTCAGGGTGTCACTGATCTTCTTACAGCCTCGGCATCTTTGTGGATAGCAACAATTTTTATTCTCAAATTCTCAGAGACTCTTTAACATGAGGTCCATGTTGAACATCCAATGGTCAGTATGAGAGTATTGGACTCAAAGCACCAAATTTTAACTGTTTAACTATTACTTGATGTACAGCTCTTATCACTTAGGGTGTACTCACTATACAGTATCGGCTGTAAGTTGAATTATTTTCAAAGGACAAAAATCTGTACTGCCTACTGTACTGTATGTCCTGAGAGATCTCTGCCAGGTCCGGTCCAGCAGCTTTCTGTAAATCGGTACTGCCTACTTTTCTCATCTCTCTGTCCATCTCAATCCTTTTTCTACAACCTCTTTCTCCATATGCTCTCTTGCACTTCCTCATTCCACCATGATATCTCTTTGTATCTCTTTCTATTTCCAGATGTCACACCAAGTACCTTTCTAGCTGTCTCCCTCATCACTTCTTCAGTAGTTGCCCAATCACCCTACAGACCACCATCTGATGCTGTCTAGCTACACTGTCCCCTGCCAACACTTTACAGTTGCCAATCTCCTTAAGGTTGCATCTCCTACATAGAACATAGTCCACCTGTGTGCAGCTTCCTCCACTCTTATACGTCACCCTATGATCCTCCTTCTTCTTAAAATAAGTGTTTACCACTGCCATTTCCATACTTTTAGCAAATTCTACCACCATCTGCCCTTCCACATTCCTCTCCTTAAAACCATACCTACCATCACCTCCTCATCACCTCTGTTCCCTTCACCTACACGGCCATTTAAATCTGCCCCAATCACCAATCTTTCATTCCTACATACACCATCTACCACTTCATCTAATTCACTCCAGAATTTGTTCTTCTCCTCCATCTCACAACCCACTTGTGGAGCATAGGCACTGATGACATTTATCATCATCCCTTCAATTTCCTGCTTTACGTTCAGAAAAACAGAAACTCTCTTCACCATCTAATGTCTAAACTCTGATATGAACAATTCAGTTATTAAATGTCCACTGTTTTGAATACTATCCTGAAAAAAGGAATATAGAGCAGGCAGGGACTCAAGCTAACCTGAAAGTGTTTTAATTATACTTCTTTGTCTCAATGCCAGTAAAGGTCCAGCAGATTCAGATTAGCAATGACCTCTATCAGGACTATTCAGTGTTTTTCATCCATCTAGGGTCTTTTCTTCATGTTAACACTAATAGTCTTACTCCATTATTTTTTTTTTGCAAGCTAATAAAATAAAAACATTTCCATGGGAAGCGAGGCCCGGGCCGGCCAGGTAACCCTGAGTTCCATTCCCTTCAGCAATAGAGCTAATAATTGTGTTAGTTAATGAATAGCACTGAGGATGAATAGCATGCAGAAGTGCATTAATCAGAGGCTTTCCACATGCTCACCACTCCTTATTAATACCTCATTATCACACAAAGAGGCAAGTGATGATGAAATCGGGACGAAAGGAAAAAAACAACACCGCGGTTATATAAGCGGCACGTGCGTCATCTGTAGTGATAATGTTCACTTCTGAAGCTCTGAATCAGAACCATCTTCATCACATGATGCAGGAGAGAGACGGAGCTCAGAATCGGTGCCTTCTGCTCCTGAGTGACGCTCGCATTCAGAAGATGCAGCACAGATACACACTCACGGGATTGAGGTGGAGACACTGCAGCGATCTGAAAGTTCATTCAGTTTTCGGTCTAACGCACATGCTAATGCATACGATAACGCACACACTAACGCACACACACTAATAGAGACACTATTACCTTCACCAATAAACACACTATAACACACACACACACACACACACACACACACACACACACACACACACACACACACTCACTTATACCCACACAATAACACACACACTTATACACACACACACTTATACCAGCACACTAATACACACACTAATAACTACACTAATAAACACACTAATACACACACTTGTATCCGCACTAATAAACACACTAATACACACACTAATAACTACACTAATAAACACACTAATACACACACTAATACACACACTAATAAACACACTTATACACACATATACCAGCACACTAATACACACACTTATACCCACACTAATACACACAAATAATTAAACTAATAAACACACTAATACACACACTAATAACTACACTAATAAACACACTAATACACACACTAATAACTACACTAATAAACACACTAATACACACACTAATACACACACTAATAAACACACTTATACACACATATACCAGCACACTAATACACACACTTATACCCACACTAATACACACAAATAATTAAACTAATAAACACACTAATTCACACACACTTATACCCACACTAATACACACCAATGCACACACTAATACACACACACTTATACCAGCACACTAATACACACACACACACACACACACACACACACACACACACACACACACACTTATACCCACACACTTATACCCAAACTAATACACACATTAATACACACACATTTACACCAGCACACTAATACACACACTTATACACACAAATACCTACACTTATACCCACACACTGTGTGCACACTAATACACACACTAAAACACACACTTATACCAACAGACTAAAACAAAGACTTATACCCACATACTAATACCCACAAATATACACACACTTATACCAGCACACTAATACACACACTAAAACACACACTTATACCAACAGACTAAAACAAAGACTTATACCCACATACTAATACCCACAAATATACACACACTTATACCAGCACACTAATACACACACTAAAACACACACTTATACCAACACACTAATATACACAGACTTATACCCACATACTAATACCCACAAATATACACACACTTATACCAGCACACTAATACACACACTAAAACACACACTTATACCAACAGACTAAAACAAAGACTTATACCCACATACTAATACCCACAAATACACACACTAAAACACACACATATACCAACACACACACTAAAACACACACTTATACCAACACACTAATATACACACTAATACACACACATATACCAACACACTAATACACACACTTATGCACACACTAATACACACACTAATACACACACTAAAACACACACATATACCAACACACTAATATACACACTAATACACACACTTATACCAACACACTAAAACACACACTTATACCAACACACTTATGCACACACTAATACACACACTAAAACACACACTTATACCAACACACTAATATACACACTAATACACACACTAAAACACACACATATACCAACACACTAATATACACACTAATACACACACTTATACCAACACACTAAAACACACACTTATACCAACACACTAATATACACACTAATACACACACTAAAACACACACATATACCAACACACTAATATACACACTAATACACACACTTATACCAACACACTAAAACACACACTTATACCAACACACTAATATACACAGACATATACCCACATACTAATACCCACAAATACACACACACACTTATACCAACACACTCAAACACACACTTATACTCACACTAATACACACACTAATACACACACTTATACCCACACTAATACTCACACTAATACAGATACTAATACACACACTTATACCAACACACTAAAACACACACTAATACACACACTAATACAGATACAAATACACACACTTATACCAACACACTAATACACACACTAATACACACACTTATACCAACACACTAATACACACACTAATACACACACTAAAACACACACTTATACCAACACACTAATATACACACTAATACACACACTAAAACACACACATATACCAACACACTAATACACACACTTACGCACACACTAAGGCACACACTTATACCACCACACTAATATACACAGACATATACCCACATACTAATACCCACAAATACACACACACACTTATACCAACACACTCAAACACACACTTATACCCACACTAACACACACACTAATACAGACATAAATACACACACTTATACCCACACAATTATATACACACATATATACCCACACTAATAAACACAGACTTATAGATAAACACACATACACAAACACACACACACACACTAATACACACACACACACACACACACACACACACACACACACACACACACACACTAATACACACACAATAATACACACATCTGTCAGTCGATGTATCAGTCTGCATGTTGGATTCTGTGGCACATACTGTATCTAATCTACTGTACATATAAAGTTGTACACATTTTGTGCCCTACATGTGGCACTTTTATTATTGTTATGTATGAGGCGGTGAATAGAGAGAAGCTCACTGTAGATATCAGTGTGTGTGTGTGTGTGTGTGTGTGTGTGTGTGTGTGTGTGTGTGTGTGTGTGTGTGTATATAGTGTACACACCGTTTCATTGTAAAGAGAAATGAGGTGAAAATATCCAGTGACCATCAGGAAACTATACAGAGATCACATGGTGAATATACAATAATGAGCACAGTGGAACGTTAGAGATCAGAATGAGGTATCAGTTAAACAACATGAGGAAATGTACAGTTCAGTATCTGAGCTCAGGATGAGGTTGTGGTCTGCCAATACTGTAAATGAGATGTTCACATCAATGAAGCGCTCGAGACCAATCTGGAAAATAGAAAGGAGAAATGTGCAGAATGAAACACCACTTATTGTAATGTCTCTGTGTATATTCCATACGATGGGAAGAGAGCACATGAGCTTATTACACACACACACACACACACACACACACACACACACACACACACACACACACACAAACAAAACGCTAAGCACTCCAAACCCCCGGTCCCCTGTCCCCCCACTGTGAGTAAAGCTCAGATGTTCCTCCAGAGCAGCGGGGTGTAAGGGGCTTCTACCCCTGTCATTAGCAGTTTCAGGCTTCAGGCTCATCGGTTTGAGGGATTAGAGTGAAAGCAGAGTGTGTTTTATATTAGAAACACAGCTCAGAGCGTATCTTCAAGCTCAGTTCTGAGGCTGCAACCGAGCCATCAATAATCTCTGGGTAATCTGCCGAGCGCTGCGGAGCGAATGCTAATGAACGCCTGCTTCACACACACACTCACACACACTCACACACACACACACACACACACACACACTCACACACACCGAGCTCTCTGCAAAGGTCTCTAAATAATTTAAAAAGTTTAACGACGGGTGTCATGGTGGTAAATATTATCTGTCAGAAGGGCAGAGCTCAGAGCAGGGGATCATTTTAAACAAATGAATACAAACAACACAAATCTGTTTCGTTTAAACATTTCGTTTCGGAAATTCTTACAGTTTTCTCACAATTCAGTCTTTTACACGATATTAACGCCACGCAACATCCGGCAACGTGGTCAGGGACAGGGGGGTGCCATCAACTCGGATCTTCACCTTTCAGAAGAGAATTCAAAGCATGTCTTATCAAATCATGTGCTGAGTTCATATTACAAATGTCTATCTGATCTAAACATTCAGTCATATTTATATATATATATATATATAAGCATGTTTACTCAAAATATTAAATTGAAAAAAAATTTATTTATATATCTATTTCTAATTAAATCATATCCTGACATTTTATTTAAAAAATTTAGTCACCAAAAAAAAAAAATAATAATAATAATAAATAAATAAATGAATGAATAAATAAATAAATAAATAAATAAATAAATAAATAAATAAATATGTAAAAATAAAGCATGTTTGCAATCAGGCCTTTTTTTAATGTGGGTCTAATAAATTCCAGCTCTGACAATTAAATTAAAGATTATATTATTAAATGTATAATTCAATCACATGTTTTATATATATATATATATAAAATCAAATCAGGAAGAAGACATGTCCAAATGTCCCAGCTGTACAATCTGGTCGGTCATATCTCACATTTTATTAAAAATATGTGTCAAATTATATTATCTTTATAAAAAAAAAAATTTTTAAAAAAAGAATCAAATCATGGCACCATGTTATTTCTGTCCAATTAAAATGTATATAAATAATGACTATTTGATTTAATTTGACTTTTTCAGGAATAAAATGTAATAAGATTTAATTAGACATAGATTTAAAAAATTTCATAAAAAAAAATACCTAATTAGAAACATGATTAAAAAAATCAATAAACAAATAAATAAATTCATTAATTAATACAATAAATAAAAAAAATCAATCTATTTATCTATAGCTGTATATAAATACATGCACACAATTCAATAATTTTTGTTTATAAATGATAGATATTCTACTGTTACAGCATCCCCACCACCACCCCCCCTCAACAAACACACACACACACACACACACACACACACACACACACACACACACACACACACACACACACACACACACACTGTTTATTACTTACTAATTACCACAGACAATAAAGTTAGTATGATCGATAGAACCATCTGGATTGGCGCTAATGAAGCTGTGTGTGTGTGTGTGTGTGTGTGTGTGTGTGTGTGTGTGTGTGTGTGTTAGTGCTCAGTTAAACATTGATTGCGAATAGGAAGAGAACACGCTTCCATCCCCGATAAACCCCCTGGAGAAGGTCCCCATGGTGTGTGTTAGCTGGAGGTACGGGCCGGTTTCCTGTTCACACGAGCGGCGTTCAGGCGTGACATCGACCCGATCCATAGCGTGAGCAGCGCTGACCTCTGACTCCTTCTGAGCATGCTCAGTGCGTCTCCACGCCACTTCCACAACACTGATACAGAGCAGGTCAATAAAAAACTCCAGTGCAGTTAAAGGAAGATGAGTATCATCTGCATTCCACCACAACGCTGCACTGCAATCAGCTGCTCCACTCATCCCTCTATCGGCCTTCACATCTCCACTCATCCCTCTATCCTCCATCACATCTCCACTCATCCCTTTATCATTCATCACATCTCCACTCATCCCTCTATCGGCCTTCACATCTCCACTCATCCCTCTATCCTCCATCACATCTCCACTCATCCCTCTATCCTCCATCACATCTCCACTCATCCCTCTATCCTCCATCACATCTCCACTCATCCCTTTATCCTCCATCATATCTCCACTCATCCCTCTATCCTCCATCACTTCTCCACTCATCCCTCTATCCTCCATCACATCTCCACTCATCCCTCTATCCTTCATCACTTCTCCACTCATCCCTCTGTCCTCCACCACTTCTCCATTCACCCCTCTATCCTCCATCACATCTCCACTCGTCCCTCTGTCCTTTACCACTTCTCCACTCGTCCCTTTATCCTCTTCCACTGCTCCACTCATCCCTCTATCCTCCATCACTTCTCCACTCATCCCTCTGTCCTCTACCACTGCTCCACTCATCCCTCCATCCACTTCCACTGCTCCACTCATCCCTTCATCCTCTACCACTGCTCCACTGATCCTTCATCTTCTACCACTGCTCCACTCATCCCTCCATCCTCTACCACTGCTCCACTGATCCCTCCATCCTCTACCACTGCTCCACTCATCCCTTCATTCTCTACCACTGCTCCACTTATCCCTCCATCCTCCACCACTGCTCCACTGTTCCCCTTTATCCTCCACCCCTGCTCCACTCATCTTTTCGTTTTCTGCCACTCCTCCACTCATCCCTCTCTTCTTTACCACTTCTCCACTCATCTCTCCATCCCCTACCACTGCTCCATTTATCCTTCCATCCCATTTTAGGATGGGATTTGAACATACCATTCCACATTTAGTCCTTATTTTGCTGTTACGGTACAACAACCTCCACTCATCTGGAAAGAAGTACCTCTAGATGTTGGATTATATTTGGAGATCTGTGCACATTCAGCCACAGTCAAGTCAAATCAAGAAGATTTTATTATCATTTCAACCATATATAGCTGACGCAGTACACAGTGAAATGAAACAACGATCCTCCAGTGTTATTGAAGTCAGGTGTCCCAATACTTTTAGCCCTATATAGTAAATAAGGTGTACAGTAAAAGCTTGTGCTGGATGAAGTGTGATACATGGTGCTGCTGAGGAATGAGTGTGGAGTTTGTTTAATTAAACCAGTGATTAATGGGATCATTATAGCCAGGACTTCATGCAGTAAGATAGATTAATGTAAAACTGGATTTATTCCTCACAATTTTCCCATTCACATATCATCATTTTAGGGTTTATTTATTGTTTTATAAAGCTGATTCTGAATATAAGGCGCTTTTACTGTGTAAATATTAAACTTTTTAATATGAAAATTTTAACTCAGAATCCATACTGAACAAGACATCTGGTTGACTTGTCTGTCTCTCTCTCTATCTATCTGTCTGTCTGTCTGTCTGTCTGTCTGTCTGTGTGTCTATGTGTCTGTCTGTCTGTCTGTCTGTCTGTCTGTCTGTCTGTCTGTCTGTCAGGGCATCTGTTTGTCTGTCTGTGTCTGTCTGTCTGTCTGTCTGTCTGTCTGTCTGTCTGTCTGTCTGTGTGTCTGTGTGTCTGTCTGTCTGTCTGTCTGTCAGGGCATCTGTTTGTCTGTCTGTCTGTCTGTCTGTCTGTCTGTCTGTCTGTCTGTCTGTCTGTCAGGTCATCTGTTTGTCTGTCTGTCTGTCTATCTGTCTGTCTGTCTGTCTGTCTGTCTGTGTGTCTGTGTGTCTGTCTGTCTGTCTGTCAGGGCATCTGTTTGTCTGTCTGTGTCTGTCTGTCTGTCTGTCTGTCTGTCTGTCTGTCTGTCTGTCTGTCAGGTCATCTGTCTGTCTGTCTGTCTGTCTGTCTGTCTGTCTGTCTGTCTGTCTGTCATGTCATCTGTTTGTCTGTCTGTCTGTCTGCCTGTCTGTCAGGTCATCTGTCTGTCAGGTCATCTGTTTGCCTGTTTGCCTGTCTGTCTGTCTGTCTGTCTGTCTGTCTGTCTGTCTGTCTGTCAGGTCATTTGTCTGTCTGTCTGTCTGTCTGTCTGTCTGTCTGGTCATCTGTTTGTCTGTCTGTCTGTCTGTCTGTCTGTCTGTCTGTCTGTCTGTCTGTCTGTCTGTCTGTCTGTCAGGTCATCTGTCTGTATCTCTTAAGTTGGCTGGAAAAAACACATGAAGGATTACTGATCTTGTTTTGAATATTATATGAAAACACAAGAGCTGCAATGTTCAGAAGTGATGTTTAGATTGACAAGCTGTATGAAGACACTTGAGCCACAAACAGCGAGACACCGATGTGGAGCTTAAAGGGACATCTCTGAGTGCAATACATTCATAGTATCAGCACGCACGCACACACACACGCACACACACACACACGCACACACGCACACACACGCACACACACACACACGCACACACACACACACACACGATACCTGCATCCATTAATACACCGCAGTCCAAATGCAGAATAATATCACTAACTTATTCTCAGATTTCTTTAAACTCGTCCTCAGCGGCTCTCTGGTGCAGATGTGAAATGTTTGCGAATAGGTTTTATGAAAAGAGACAAAACAAATCACAAATATTTCTTCATAATGCCTTTTTCTTACATTATAATTATATGGTGTCTTCATTGATGTTCATTCAGTGGTAGAGTGGAAAAGACTTTTACTGTGCTATAATGTTTATGTGATAATTAAAATAATGTTTATGTGACAAATAAAGACTATTCAGCTAACAGATGGTGTAGAGCCAACAACCTGTCTCTGAACCTGTCTCTGAACAATGACAAAACTAAAGAAATGGTTGTTGACTTTAGAAGAGCACATTCTCCACTGATCATTGATGGATCCTCACTGGAGATAGTCATCTGGCGGAGAACTTCACCTGGTCATTTAACACCAACTCGATCCCCAATAAAGTCCAGCAGCACCTCTACTTCCTGAGAAGGCTGAGGAAAATCCATTCAGGTAAGCAGGCGTGTGAAATGTCTATAATCTATTACATTCTATGAGGTCTATGTGTCATGTAATGAATGCGGTTTCGAATGCAGGCTGATACGGATTTGAGGCAGATGAGCTAAGATTCAGCAAACAAGCAACTATTTAGATGATGAACAAATAGAAAAATGTAGGATGGCCTGGAATCAAGAAAACAGGTAAAGAAACTGATCGAGATCAGCATTGCAAAAAGGATACACAATCTTGGATTAGAGAAAGATGGCTAGACAGACAGGTAGGCAGACGGACGGATGAATGAATGAACAGACAACTGGATGGATGTAAGAATGGACAAACAGACACAAAGATCAACAGACAGACAGACAGGATGTCTGTCTGGATGGATGGATGGATGGATGGATGGATGGATGGATGGATGGATGGATGGATGGAGAAACAGACCAATAAATTGACAGACAGACAGACAGACAGACAGACAGACAGACAGACAGACAGACAATCTGACAGACAGACAGACAGACAGACAGACAGACAGACAGACAGACAGACAGACAGACAGACAGACAGATAGATAGATAGATAGATAGATAGATAGATAGATAGATAGATAGATAGATCAGTCATATAGTGTATGTGTTCCTTAAATAGTTTTTGTAGAAATGTTTGTATTATGTCTGTAGGTGATTATAAAATCTGCATGCATGTAACGAGCCAGTAGAGGGCAGGATTCATCTGATCAGTATGCAGATGCAGTAGACAGTTGTACCCAGACGTACCCCGGATCCACACATAGGTTATGCAATCGTGTTAAACAGGAAGCTCTCTATACCATATCATACTTTTATTTCCCAACTTCACTGCTCCTTTGTACGAGTGTGGCATGGTTTCCCAAAGTGGACCATACATCACTGTCTCACTGGTGCTGAGAAATCAGTGTATTAGCTTCCTCAATGTACACACACACACACACACACACACACACACACACACACACACACACACACACAAACACGTGTACCTCTTTAACCCTGAGTGTGTGCTCACAGAGAAAACTATCTTCATTTCTTCCCATTCATTTCCTGCGTTTGAGTGTAAAGTAATCAAGGCTTCACGCTAGTTTTGGTGCGAGCGAGTGTCATTACGCACACTGCGCGAGGTAAACACGCCACGGCAGCTCAACACAGCGAGATGAAACAGGAAGTGGAAGTGTGGACTGTACACTGTGACAGTGTGAGGAATTAGCAAATACGTGCAGTCGATATGGGCACACACACAACACTGTCGCTAAGCATCAAGAAAACACGGCCTCATTCGGACAATACATCTAATAACTGCGAGGGTCTGTCTGTCTGTCTGTCTGTCTGTCTGTCTGTCTGTCTGTCTGTCTGTCTGTCTGTCTGTCTGTCTATCTATCTATCTATCTATCTATCTATCTATCTATCTATCTATCTATCTATCTATCATTCCTGCTGTCTGTCCATTTGTCTGTCTGTCTGTCTGTCTGTCTGTCTGTCTGTCTGTCTGTCTGTCTGTCTGTCTGTTATATCTAGTAATAAAACTGCAATTATTCAGGTCACTGACTAATTCAGACTCCATTTTACATTTAACTCTGCCTTTAATCATGGCCACCCTGACACACACACACACACACACACACACACACACACACACACACACACACACACACACACACACACACACTTAACCCAGCATTCTCAATCAACATTCCAACTGATTACACGCCAGTCTACACACACAACCCCAGGCACAGTGTATAAACCTTCTTGGCTCCAGATCTTCTCGATGGACACCCACAGTTGCTCACGTCTGAGTGATGTATATTTTGACACCTTGATCGCACTGTATTTCTCTCCACGTTCTCGATGTTTACCTCCTCTCACATGACACATTCACTTTGAGGTAAATAAAACTGGGGACATGTCGGTGTTACTCCACCTTCAACACAAAAAAGGGATAGAATATTCCAACTAATTACACCTTCACCCTGTCCCTCTCTCCATCCCTCTCTCTCTCTGACATCCAGTGATATTACACGAGCGGAGCTAATCACCATTAGCACATAGCAGGAGGTGGAATAATATCACGCACGAATTCTCCAGCACAGATTACGAGGACTCAATAATGCCTGTCAGGCGACATGATGGGAAAGTGCTGGTGTGTGACACGGCAACCGGCGGCCATTAAAACCCCACAGGAATGTCCCATAAAGCTGTTGCACTAAAGCTTTTCTAATATAAACTGGGTTTTTATGGGGAAACGTGGAAAAAAAAAGATTTGTACATTTCCAGAGGTGTAAAAGAAAAGTGGGTCACTTTACATATCTGTATGCAACTGCATGATTTACTGAAGCACACATTTTAAATCCATCTTTGACATCCACACTGGAGATGTGGAGGGATGGATTTTTATGGATTAAATGATTAAAAATAGCAACACAAACACCAGCATAGGTTTGTACAACAAACTATCCAAATGGCTTCCACACACAATACACTTTTCTGACCTCGATTTGCCGTCGTGGGGATTCATTTATTGTTTTGCAAACCTACCACAGCGCAATATTAAAAATAAGTGGTAGCTCAGGGGTTGAGGCTTTGAGTGTCAGGCTGGATTATGGTTGTCATGTAATGCGAATGAGGAGGTGGATGGAAGTCTAGGGTAAAAAGGTTTGATTGCTTAAAAAAATCATAAAAACTGGAACAAAGACATAAAACATGGAATGTATCGGGAACAAAATGTAAACATGGAACAAAAATGATTTCTGCACACATTTCAACATAGGTTCAGAGTGCATGGTAAAGAATAAAGGACTCAAGAATCCAATATTGTCTGGGTCGGGTTTAACCTTCTAATTAGTAGCTGTTGAGCAGCCACAACCTCCTCAACAATGTGAGTTTAAAAACAAGCAAAACATAAAGCAAAATTAAGTTCTTCCAACAACACGAAAGGATATTAATACACATGAACATTTGCAGCATTTGGCAGATGCTTTCATCCATAGCGACTTATGACTGAGCAGTTGGGGGTTAAGGACCTTGCTTAAGGACCCACCAGTGGGTGGTGGAGGTGAAGCTTAAGGTGCTGGAATTTTGATTTTCAAGCAACTTGAAACTTGTGCCCTTCTGACCCAGAGTCCAATGCCTTAACCATTAAGCTGCCAACCGGTGCCACCCTGATGATGATGGGTTCCCTTTTTAGTCTGGCTTCTCTCAAGGTTTTTTCTTTATACCATCTTGGGGAGTTTTTCATTGCCACAGTCACCACCGGCTCACTCATTTTTTATCATTGCATTATCTGTGCACTATACAAAATAATTAAATTGAATTGAATTGAATTGAGCTACCACCTCCCCTATTGAAACATGGATGTGGATATACCTGTGAATCAGAACCAATGAGTCTGGATGGGGGCATTACGAAAACAATGACACTCAGTGCTCTAAATTGCAGCATGCATTGCATTGCTCTGAGTGCAACACTGTCTCTGGCCAGACTGGACACTGGACACTCCATGGGGACTTGGTACAGGAAAAGGATTTCTGATACCCAGATGCAGCTATTTAAGAAAGATCTTGCTTCCTCAGAGCTCTGAGCTACCCAGGTGCAATTTCGATCTCAATTGGGTTTTAGATCTAAAGGTCATGAGTTCAAATTCCATGCACACCAAGTTGCCACTTCTGGGCCCCTAAGCAAGGCAAATGACCCCATATCTGTTTATTTGTATGAACGAGATACCGTAATTTCCGGACTATTAATCGCACCCATATATAAGCCGCACCCACTGAATTTGACAAAGATTTTTAATTTGAACATAAATAAGCCGCACCTGTCTACACTGAAACTAGTAAACTTTACACAGGCTCTAATGAAAGACAGTGTCTGTTACACAGTGTAACGGGTGAAATATGTTGTGGCTCCTTTAAAAGCATAGCGGCATTTTGGGAATAGCCTGCCGCCGCATTTTTTCAGTATTACTGCATGTGTGCAAGACCAAGGAATATGTCCTTATTATTTTCTGATGCTTA
Source organism: Silurus aristotelis (assembly GCF_946808225.1). Taxonomy (NCBI): domain Eukaryota; kingdom Metazoa; phylum Chordata; class Actinopteri; order Siluriformes; family Siluridae; genus Silurus; species Silurus aristotelis. The sequence goes on from NC_139574.1 coordinate 2,899,531, forward strand.
TTTCTAAGTTTCTTTGACTAACCTGTAACGCTGTTGCCAAGAAAAAGAAAAAAGCACGAGTTTTGGAAACCTGTCTGTGCTTATATGATTTCTGTTGCAACTGGAGTTTGCGAGCTCTCCCTTCACCCAGACTCAACGCGTTACAACGGCTTGTATCTAAACAGTAGCCGACCATGAAAGTCATTGTTCACCGTCTTCCTCCTTCGTTTCACAACTACTTCTCTCAGGAGTTTATCTTTTGGCATCGTCGTGCGTTTAAAATCACCATCGGTGAATATTTTCTCCCGATGCCGTGCAGCTCAGAACACAGGTGAAGTGTGTTTTCATGCCCGGTTGTTTTCAGCGTGACAAATGATTCACATTTCCTGTAGACAGTCCGAGTGAGCGGCAGGTCAAACGTCAGAGGAACATCATCCATATTTATGATGTGGTGCAGCCCGATTCAGTGGGAGCGCATCTGATTTAATATAAAGTTTCATTGGTTCACCTGAACCCGTTCGGCAATTTCATTGGTCTAATGTTATGGGGTTCAGTTTTTTGTCTTGAAGCTGTGAAACCGGGAAAAACCCAGGAAAAATACATAAATTAGCCGCTTCGTTGTTTAAGCCGCGGGGTTCAAAGAGTGGGGAAAAAGTAGCGGCTTATAGTCCGGAAAATACGGTAAATGTAAGTCTGAATAAGGGTGTCTGGCAAATGGCTTAAACGTAGGTGTAAATGTACAAAGCCCACCTCTGAATACAGGGAACTTTCCCCACATGAACATTAGCTTTCATTTCAGATTAAATCTTATTTCCTGACTCACAGGCTGATTTATGACATTAGTGCAGTCCAGAGAACCTGTAAATGCTATTTAGGAGACCTTGCAGCAGTAAGACCGGGACTTTCATAAAGCCAGCCCCAGATCAAATTCAATCCCGAGAGGCAGTTTGGGCTCGGCTTATTGATCACAGAAACTCAGTTTCTCCAGCGTCCACTCAAAGTGTTTGCTCAATGAAGCACTCCGGTCTCGACCTCCTCCTCACGTGTCCGGCTAATGAAGAACAACATCATGCAAATGTATCAATCAGAAATCGGGTAACGATTTTAATAAAGGTACTTCACTGACACGTCCCAGCACACAGCCACGACTCCGCTGGGAGATATTATGAGATAATAGTGGCTTTAGATTTAAAGAATAATGAGAAAGCATTCAATAACTGGCACAGTTCCTAGTGTACAGTTCTTAGTGTAATACACAGTGTGATGGCCAAGCTGCAGCTGATCATTAAAACCATTCATATACAATACAGCAACATTCAAATACACACTCTACACTCAGACCTGTCTCACACCTCCCTTAGACTACACTCAGACCTGTCTCACACCTCCTCCTGTCTACACTCAGACCTGTCTCACACCTCTCTTAGACTACACTTAGACCTGTCTCACACCTCCTCCTGTCTACACTCAGACCTGTCTCACACCTCTCTTAGACTACACTTAGACCTGTCTCACACCTCCTTTAGTCTACACTCAGACCTCTCAAACCTCTTCAAATCTACACTCAGACCTGTCTCACACCTCATCCTGTCTACACTTAGACCTGATTTACGCCTCCTCCTGTCTACACTCAGACCTGTCTCACACCTCCTCCAGTCTAAACTCAGACCTGCCTTACACCTCATCCTGTCTACACTCAGAACTGTCTGACACTTCCTCTTGTCTACACTCAGACCTGTCTCACACCTCATCCTGTCTACACTCAGACCTGTCTCACACATCCACAAATCTACACTTAGACCTGTCTCACATCTCATCCTGTCTACACTCAGTCCTCTCAAACCTCCTCTAGTTTACACTCAGACCAGTCTCACACCTCATCCTGTCTACACTCAGACCTGTCTCACACCTCTAGTTTACACACAGACCTTTACACACACTACTTATATTGTAAAAAAAAAAAAAAAAGCTAAACCTCCGGGCATCAGCTGCTCTTTCTGAGCCAAGTCAGAGATCCTTTATTTCATTGTCAACAAGATGATGCAATCTTCTCACCATTCTGAAGAGCTGTTTTCAATAATTTGCCTAAGAAACATACAGAGATGCTGCAGAACATTGTTGATAAAAGGTAGCAATCCCCTGGAGTCTGCAGCCTTTCTCTGACTGAAAAACAGTGTGGTCATGTTTTGTGTTATTTCTAGTGGAAGCTGAAACTTTCCTCAGCTTCTCTCAGGTAAACTTCGGTATCATGTCGTGCTGCTGTATTTAAGATTTTAACCATCAGCTCAAAGGCACTTTATACAGATTCCTAGTGAGAGGTGTTTATCATAAACGGATCCCGAGGGATGCCAAAGGCATTGTTTTTAAGGGAATTCTCTCATGTGGAGTTATTTATTTACCAGAGAAGATTTATTTACACCCAGGAATCAGAAATCAGGGTAAACCACCAATTAGTGGTTGTGGTCAAAGGAGTGACACCAGGAGTGTGTGGTAAGTTTCTAAGAAAGCAGGAGGGTTTGGTCAAAGTTTTTCTGCAGAAACACACAATTTCTGAGGACGTCCCAGTTTTTGTAGAAGCAGGAAGGCATGGTCACACCGTGTTCTTCAAAAAGGGCGTTGACCACACAATTCTGTTTCCTCAGAAACTCATGACAAAGGATGGAATAGCCACAGCTTCTGAGATAGCTTGGGTCTGTGGTGCAGAAAGCATGCCTTCTTGCCTGTATAGGAATTTGTTTGTCCTTAAAAACTGTGATCATACCTTGTTTCTTCAGCAAGAACTTTGATCACACCTACCAGCTTTCTCAGAATCTGACCCCACAGGGTGGAGATGGCCACAGCTTCTGTGATATCAGGAGTGTGTGGTCAATTTCTGTGGAAGCTGGAGGGTGTGTTCAAGGTTATTTCCGAAGAAACAGGGTGTAATCCAAATTTATGAGGACGTCTCAATTTCTGTATAACCAGGAGGACATACAGTGCCTTGCAAAAGTATTGACCCCCCTTGGCGTTTTTCCTATTTTGTTGTCTTACAACCTGGAATTAAAATGAATTTTTTTGGGGTTTGTATCATTTGATTTACACAACATGCCTACCACTTTGAAGATGCAAAATATTTTTTATTGTGAAACAAACAAGAAATAAGACAAAAAAACAGAAAACTTGAGCGTGCATAACTATTCACCCCCCCAAAGTCAATACTTTGTAGAGCCACCTTTTGCAGCAATTACAGCTGCAAGTCTCTTTGGGTATGTATCTATAAGCTTGGCACATCTAGCCACAGGGATTTTTGCCTATTCTTTAAGGCAAAACTGCTCCAGCTCCTTCAAGTTGGATGGGTTCCGCTGGTGTACAGCAATCTTTAAGTCATACCACAGATTCTCAATTGGATTGAGGTCTGGGCTTTGACTAGGCCATTCCAAGACATTTAAATGTTTCCCCTTAAACCACTCGAGTGTTGCTTAAGCAGTATGCTTTGGGTCATTGTCGTGCTGGAAGGTGAACCTCCGTCCCAGTCTCAAATCTCTGGAAGACTGAAACAGGTTTCTCTCAAGAATTTCCCTGTATTTAGCGCCATCCATCATTCCTTCAATTCTGACCAGTTTCCCAGTCCCTGCTAATGAAAAACATCTCCACAGCATGATGCTTTACTGTGGGGATGGTGTTCTTGAGGTGATGAGAGGTGTTGGGTTTGCGCCAGACATAGCGTTTTCCTTGATGGGCAAAAAGCTAAATTTTAGTCTCATCTTACCAGAGTACCTTCTTCCATATGTTTGGGGAGTCTCCCACATGCCTTTTGGCAAAAACCAAACGTGTTTGCTTATTTTCTTCTTTAATCAAAGGTTTTTTTCTGGCCACTCTTCCGTAAAGCCCAGCTCTGTGGATTGTACGGCTTAAAGTGGTCCTAGGGACAGATACTCCAATCTCCGCTGTGGAGCTTTGCAGCTCCTTCAGGGTTATCTTTGGTCTCTTTGTTGCCTCTCCGATTAATGCCCTCCTTGCCTGGTCCGTGAGTTTTGGTGGGCGGCCCTCTCTTGCCAGGTTTGTTGTGGTGCCATATTCTTTCTATTTTTTAATAATGGCTTTAATGGTGCTCCGTGGGATGTTCAAAGTTTTGGATATTTTTTTTATAACCCAACCTTGATCTGTACTTCTCCACAACTTTTTCCCTGACCTGTTTGGTGAGCTCCATGGTCTTCATGGTGCCCCTTGCTTGGTGGTGCCCCTTGCTTAGTGGTGTTGCAGACTCTGGGACCTTTTAGAACAGGTGTATATATACAGTGAGGAAAATAAGTATTTGAACACCCTGCTATTTTGCAAGTTCTCCTACTTAGAAATCATGGAGGGGTCTGAAATTATCATCGTAGGTGCATGTCCACTGTGAGAGACATAATCAAAAAAAGAAAAAATCCATAAATCACAATGTATGATTTTTAAACTATTTATTTGTATGATACAGCTGCAAATAAGTATTTGAACACCTGTCTATCAGCTAGAATTCTGACCCTCAAAGACCTGTTAGTCTGCCTTTAAAATGTCCACCTCCACTACATTTATTATCCTAAATTAGATGCACCTGTTTGAGGTCATTAGCTGCATAAAGACACCTGTCCACCCCATACAATCAGTAAGAATCCAACTAGTAACATGGCCAAGACCAAAGATCTGTCCAAAGACAATAGAGACAAAATTGTACACATTCACAAGGCTGGAAAGGGCTACGGGGAAATTGCCAAGCAGCTTGGTGAAAAAAGGTCCACTGTTGGAGCAATCATTAGAAAATGGAAGAAGCTAAACATGACTGTAAATCTCCCTGTGACTGGGGCTCCATGCAAGATCTTACCTCGTGGGGTCTCAATGATCCTAAGGAAGGTGAGAAATCAGCCCAGAACTACACGGGAGGAGCTGGTCAATGACCTGAAAAGAGCTGGGACCACCGTTTCCAAGGTTACTGTTGGTAATACACTAAGACGTCATGGTTTGAAATCATGCATGGCACAGAAGGTTCCCCTGCTTAAACCAGTACATGTCCTGGCACGTCTTAAGTTTGCCAATGACCATTTGGATGATCCAGAGGAGTCATGGGAGAAAGTCATGTGGTCAGATGAGACCAAAATAGAACTTTTGGGTCATAATTCCACTAAACGTGTTTGGAGGAAGAAGAATGATGAGTACCATCCCAAGAACACCATCCCTACTGTGAAGCATGGGGGTGGTAGCATCATGCTTTGAGGGTGTTTTTCTGCACATGGGACAGGGCGACTGCACTGTATTAAGAAGAGGATGACCCCAGTTAGAGCATTGAAGATGGGTCGAGGCTGGGTCTTCCAACATGACAATGACCCGAAGCACACAGCCAGGATAACCAAGGAGTGGCTCTGTAAGAAGCATATCAAGGTTCTGGCGTGGCCTAGCCAGTCTCCAGACCTAAACCCAATAGAGAATCTTTGGAGGGAGCTCAAACTCTGTGTTTCTCAGCGGCAGGCCAGAAACCTGACTGATCTAGAGAAGATCTGTGTGGAGGAGTGGGCCAAAATCCCTCCTGCAGTGTGTGCAAACCTGGTGAAAAACTACAGGAAACGTTTGACCTCTATAATTGCAAACAAAGGCTCCTGTACCAAATATTAACATTGACTTTCTCAGGTGTTCAAATACTTTTTTGCAGCTGTATCATACAAATAAATAGTTTAAAAATCATACATTGTGATTTCTGGATTTTTTTTTTTTTAGATTATGTCTCTCGCAGTGGACATGCACCTACGATGACAATTTCAGACCTCTTCATGATTTCTAAGTAGGAGAACTTGCAAAATAGCAGGGTGTTTAAATACTTATTTTCCATACTGTATACTGAGATCATGTGACACTTAGATTGCACACAGGTGGACTTTATTTAAGTAATTACGTGACTTCTGAAGGTAATTGGTTGCACCAGATCTTATTTAGAGGCTTAATAGCAAAGGGGGTGAATACATATGCACGCACCACTTTTCCGTTATTTATTTTTTAGAATTTTTTTCATTTCACTTCACCAATTTGGACTATTTTGTGTATGTCCATTACATGAAATCCAAATAAAAATAAATTTTAATTCCAAGTTGTAAGGCAACAAAATAGGAAAAACGCCAAGGGGGGTCAATACTTTTGCAAGGCACTGTAGTCACAACCTTTTTCTCCAGGAAGAACTTTAACCACAACCTCCTACTTCCTTGGAAAATTAAGAAACATAATGTGGTCACAGTTTCTGAGAATGTCCCAATTTGTGTCGAATCAGGAAGGCATGGGTACACCCTTTTAATCCAAAAACCTCAACCACACCCTGCTGCTTCCTTAAAAACCGACACCACAGGATGGGGATGGCCACAGCTTCTGTGACACCAGGTGTGTGTGGTCAGTTTCTGAAGAAGCAGGGGGATGTGTTCTACGTTTTTACTGAAGAAAAAAGGGTGTGATCCCAATTTCTAAAGATGTCGCAAGAAACAGGAAGGTGTCAAACAGATCTGCTCCTGTTATCCCCTCAGACAGATTGAGCAGGTTCTCTGCTGTATGCTGGAATAATGAGAAGAAAGCTGAAGTGCAGAAACCTGAAGCTGCACAGCTTGAATCGGTCCACTATTAGTGTGACAGATGTCACGTCCATGAAAAAAAGTTAGAAAGAGAGATCTGTCAGGAGAAATAGAGCTGTATGAATCCCACTACTCATCTCTGAATATCCACAGAGACCTCTAGTGGTCTATTCCTCCATTATCTCTTCTGACTTGCAGAGGATGTGTTTCACAATCTTGCTTTACCACAGCGAGACTGAACCCCAACTCTCCAAAAGTCTCTCAGGGGTCTGTTTAAAGTCCACCCAAAACTTTCCTGATGTTTCTGATTACTTTTCCTATTAAACAGACTTTTCTTAGCACTTCTGTACAACCTCAGTCCCATGCAGGCAGGACTACATGCAAGAATGAGCTCTTATGAATATATATCGCAGTGATGGACCAATCACGTCTAAGATTAATGGATGACGTCACGCACATATCTGTAAATTTAAAGAACCTGTGAGCCAAGTTGGCAGGTAGCAAGGTGGTAGCTATGTGGTTAAAACCCTGGGTTACCGATCCAAAGGTTAGAGTATTGCCAAACTGCGACTTTTGGGGCCCTTGAGCAAGGCCATAAACTCTTTGTTCTCCAGGAGTACAGTACATGTGACAAGTACCAAAGCACCTTCTTTCTTTCTTAACAAATTAAAATAGAGGGCAGAGACAAGGGCGTGTCCAAAATGGCATTTTTAATGTATAATTAAAAGGAACATCTCTATATGAATATACTTATAGAGAAAATTGAGAAGACATTTTACTGATCACCTGATCATCATCGTCTTTTCTCTACTTGTGTTCTATATGGTGGATGTTCAGCTTGAATACATTTATAAGGAAACAACATTTGAAATTTGTTTTGTAATAATATGTTAATTGGGGCTGTCAAAATTAATGTGTTAATAACATTTCTGTTTGCATTTTGAATAAAAGAAATAATCAAGAAATAAAGAAATATAAAGGGGAGAAATTTAATTCAACACAACACACGTTTATTCACGACGTCCTCACTTTACTCAGATATTAAAAAAATTTTAATATACTCTCCCGAACAGTAATTTTTGATCAGTAAATATTTGCTTTACTGATGCGCCAAGCATTAAATATTCCCTTCTTTTCAACTAGGAGACCCGAAACCTGTTCCAGCATCGCGATACCTCTGTTCATGAACATCTGCTTTACATGGGTTGGAGAGGAAGATCTTCTGTTGTAGAGCTCGAATAATATTAGAATGAATGCGAACATTGGCTGCACCCAAGATTTCCTCACCTCACCCACATCAGTACCTGACTTTATTAACGCCCTTGTGGCTGAATAAATCTCCACAAAAATCTAGTGGAATAGAACATCTTAGAAGAGAAAATGGGGATAAATGTGAAATAGGATGTTTTGAAAAAGCTGGAGTCTTCAAACGTTTGCCCATATAGTCCAAATACACACACACACACACAGATACATATATATATATTGTGTGAAACGATGAAGAAACCCGAAGCCCATGACATTAAGAGAGTGCTGGTGTCGCGATGTTAAAATAAAGTCACTGTGATCAGTGCGCTAAGCGCTAACACGCTGGAGGAAATGCTAGCGTGGATCAGATTAGCCTTCATGCCTGAGCAGCAGTGCAGGATAAAGAGTGTAAATAATGCTCCAGGCTTTAATGGCCTTTAGAGGACGAGATACACTCTTGTGTTTGCGTTAGATCAGTGTGTGTGTGTGTGTGTGTGTGTGTGTGTGTGTGAGTGTGTGTGTGTTGTTATCTGACAAGCTTCCTGAGCAGCCCCTTGATAATGAGTAGATTATCTTAAAGGTTATTTTTCACCTCTTGTAAAATATTACTGTGTCACTCACAGTGATCCCTTAAAGTCATCTTAAGCCACCACACACACACACACACACACACACACACACACACACACACACACACACACACACACACACACACACGGGTGACAGGACATATTCTCAAAGGGTTCGCAGATAACACACTCGCCCACACTTCTGGGTGTAATAAGAATCACTCTTGTTCTGCTGTTTCTCAACCTCATTTAACACTGATACCACACACACACACACACACACACACACACACACACACACACACACACACACACACACACACTGGTATGTGAGTGTTTTTATGTGTATAATGGTAGATGAAACAGTAGCTACAATATGTTGTGTGTTCACATGCACCTCGAGACTCTAAAGGGATGATGGGAAGACAGACGATTGAGTTCAGGTAGGAACTTAATATAATTGTTTAAATCTATTAACATAAAAAAAAAATAATAATACATTTGAGAATAAATAGCAAGCATTTCCTTCTTTAAAATGTGCATGAAAATAGAATTCTTACTTAAGTCACTTTGATCAATTCTATAATTAAGGTTATGGAAAATAATCCGGGTTCCTCAGGCGTTTCTTGAACGAGTGTTCGGATTCTACCAAAAAAAACCCTCACAGTTTTGACAGGAAAATGAGAAACGGTTGAGAATGGAGCTAGATTTAAGCTTTGACAGGTAGATCTCGGTCCGAGAGGAAATGAGAAACTTCTGGATGTTCTACGGTCCAGGAACTCTGTGCTGACTATTTTTAGGCAGGTTTAGAGGAAGATTCAAGGTACAGGCTGAATGAAATCTTATATAATCCCTACTGCAATCATGACAAGCTTGGGAACGTTTTCAAACTCGGAGTAAAATGAAAGAAATAAAAAGAGTGACTGGTGATTTTTTTTCTCATCGGTTGTGTGGTACCATCAAGGCCGCATGTTTTTACACCAAATTGTACCTCTATATAGATATGTTACATACATTGAGGCTAAATATATGTGGACACAACTCTTCCACCCATATATGGTTCTTCCTTAAACTGTCCCTCCAAATTTGGAGGCACACAACTGCTACCTAATGGCCAAATAAGGATTGATCTTATTAAATCAGGAAATGGAGACCAAATGTGGAATAATGTATTCTGTACTAATGCAATCTCATGGTCAGGCGTCCACAAACTTTTGCCAATATTGCGTACATTAAAGGTGCAGTAGTCATTTATTTGTTCAACATTTATACAAATAACCCAAACATATTTATTTGCACCCTGACCCCAGGACATTCTTATTTGGGTTTGACTTGCCATTTCATACGTAATCCCTAACGCTGCTATAATCTGCCCCCATCCGCCAGAGAGAGACCCCTACTGGGCACTTTATTAGGTGACATCAACCACTGAGGCTGCCTTGATGAAACTTTAACACAGTATATCTCATGTGAGTTACCATAAAGAGTACAACCATCATTTATCTACCACAGAGGCACACTGGCATTCTATTGGGCACTTCTTCTCAATGTATGTCCTGCAAAAGCCCCCCAATGAACACTCAGTCATATCTTATCTACCCTAGAGTTGAACTTTTCAACATAAATGGTGCTTTCATAGCAAGAGACTGCTATCATTTTATTCAATTCTGAAACAACCTAGTGGGCACTTTTCCATTTTATAACATTACACCTCCAAGTGCCTACAATCAATAAAGCAATAACCTCTACTCTAGAGCCAAACGAATGTGTATTTTATTACACGTTATGTACTCTAAAGGCAACCTGCTAGGCACTATATCATTTTGTCTGCCATTGAAGCACCCTACTGGGCACATCACATTTGATTTACAACAAAAACACTATATGCACTTTATGCTATTTTATTACCTATTAAATAGGCAACCCACTGGACACTATCACATTTTAACCTACCTTACCCTAGAGGGCACCTTATCACTTTAGGGGTGTTTGAAATAGCAAAGCACTTTTATTGTATCTACTATAAAGCCAACCTAATGGGCACTTGATTACCCTAAAGGCACTCTTGAAAGTATTATATTACTATATACCATTTGTTAGACACCCTATATTACATTTTATATACCCTAGAGCTAACCTACTGGGCACTTTATTACATTATATATTTTCTAGCGCCAACCTACTGGGCACTGAATTACAATTTATATACCATAGAGCCTACCTACTGGGCACTGAATTACAATTTATACACCCTAGAGCCTACCAACTGGGCACTTTATTACGTGTTATATACACTAGAGCCTACCTACTGGGCACTATATTGTTATTTATATATACTAGAGCGAACCGATTGGACACTTTATTATATTTTATATACAATAGAACAAACCTATTGGGCACTTTACTATATTTAATATATCTTACAGCCAACCTCCAGGGAACTACACTATACTTTATATACACTATAGTCAACCTATTGGGCAGTTTATTACATTTAATACATTTTCTATGTACTGGACACTTTATCACACTGTTTTCTACCTTAAGGCATCTTAGATGGCATGCTGACATTCTATCTCCCATTAAGGCACCATATAAGGTCTTTGTATTGGACTATATTTGTTCTAAAGGCACCCTAGTCTGCACTTTATCATCATTTCTGTACCATAGAGGTCATTTGATCACATATTTCCTACCATACCTAAACCTAAATGGTACACTTACACCAGAGCAACCTATTCAACTCCACATACTAACATGTATGTAATTTACAAACCCTTTTTTACTTTTTGTCATACGTCTTTATCCAAGCAGCTGTTAACACCAGCTACCGATCCACTAATGTACATTTAAGCCATTTATAAATGTGAAAGATACTTTGGTAAAAGGATGATGTAATAAATGAAAAAGTCAGCAGGAGTTTTTCAACTCTGCGCTCTTAGGAAATGTTAATCCCCCAAAGTGTATTTCTGCACATGTTGATCCATTATTTATCCGACCTTTTTTCTGAAATCAGAGTTTCACAGTTGCACGTCTTATGCAGAGAACAGAGCGTGCTGAAGAGCAAACTTTTAGTTTCCAGGTCGACTGAAATGTTCTGCAGTGGCATATTATTCATTTTCGCATTCATGAATATTTCAAAAACTTTGTAAAGTAATTAGGTAGGGTTTCAGTTTTCAAGAAAAGATGATGGAAAAAAAATGTTTTCTTGTTTTTATAGCAAACAATTCTGAAACTTTAATCTATTTGGAACCAGTTCTGAAAGGTTTCTCCTTAAAAATATCAATATACTAGTTCCAGTTCCCCAGAGTTTTTATTTGGAAAGACTTGCAAATGAAGCTGTTTAGACCTTTAGACACCTTTGCTATAAATCAAACCATTATTTACCCAAAAAAACTGGTTCCAACAGCACCTAAACTCTTAAATAACAATGGTTCTATCTGGAAGCTGTCAGTGAGGAACCGGATTTTACAGCACAGTACTGAAGTGGTTCTTCAGTGTTGTCCCTGTATGGATTTCAGGAAGTAGTTCCTTTAAAAGTATGTGGATGGGCCTTTTTTTCTGGGATTTTATCTGGAACCATTTCTGGTTTATTCGAATACTCACCTTATCATCTAAAGAACCCTCAAGGAACCGTCTATGAACCTATAACCCTAACAACTCAATCAACATAGAGTAGAACCCTATCAAGGAACCTGTCATTGAGGCACCAATTGTGAATATATAAAGATTTCTTGTAGGAATATTGTTCGTTTGTCTGTATGTAAAATAATTTTGGACAAATTATCCCTCACTTAAAACAAAATTTAGACTGAAAATTCCTCAAAGGTTCTTTGGCCAGCTAATAAGATATCACATGTGATTTTATCTGGAAGCTGTCAGTGAGGAACAAGGTTTATAACACAACAGTGTCCATTCGGCTACCTTTGGTCCTTCAGTTTTGTCCTTCTATGGACTTATAAAGATTTCTCTTCTGGAAGTAGTTCCTTTAAATGTACGTGAATGATTCTAGATCTGTTTTTTTAAATGTTTAAACTGAAGACATTTCTGTTTCAATTAAATGCTTTTCTTATCATCTAAAGAACCCTCGAGAAACCATCTAAAAACTTACAACCCCATCAATCTAGAACCCCATAAGGAACTAGATGATTGCAAACATAAAAAGAAAATGGTTCCTTGAGGGTTCTTTACATGATAAAAAGTTTATAGGGTGGTTCTGTTTGGAGCCATTTCTGAACCGTTTGTAATGTGTCTCTTTGGGAAGTCATTTTGGATCCATTATCTCTCAATTAAAACCCCATTCAGACATGAAAATTTCCTCAAGGGTTCTTCGGCTGATTAACACTTCTTGATTTCATATAAAGTTTTATTTGAGACATTTGAATGAAACTCAGAAATGGTTCCTTAGGAGTTCTTTGTTAAGAAAACTTTTTTCTGAAAGGCTGACCTTCAGATAGGTTGATCTTTATGATAATTACAATCAAATCCAACCAATAATACACGGAGGGATAGAAGAAAAAGAAGAACCCACTTGGTAAGAGTGTGGTTGTGATATAAAACCGATTCCTTGATACTAGACTGCTTGCTTATGTTAGATGAATGCTTGCAAACATCAGTTCTGCAGAGGGACCCATTAGACCAGTGTGTGGGTTGCTGAACAAAACAAACATCTCACCCAGTCACAGTACCATCACTAATAGAGTCTAAACACTCTGAGCTTGTTGGCTTCTATTTCAAAGTCTAATCAGTTCACCTGGTTGTTAGAGTCCATTCTTCCATAGAAATGCTATGGATGTTTCACACTATGGAAGGATAAAGGTGTTTATGTAACATTTATGGAAGGAGTCTCCAGTGTCAGTGTTACAGAACAGTGAGAAAGTTTAAAGTTTTTTCTGGGTAAAATGATTAAATTGTGTTTTCCTTTGTATTAAAGAGAGAACAAAGAAGTGCTGTTGAGGGAATTGATGTTTATAGCTGCTATAAAGTGAGTGAGGACATGAATTAACTTGTGTCAAATGAACTCCACAATCTGCAGAGGAACTACAAACAAATTAAAATTAAGAGACTGGTATTGGCGTTGAACAGTCCACTACCCCGGCTTTACGATACTAATACAGTACAGAAACAGAACCAATGCAGGGTTATTGCAGTACTTATGCAGCACTAATATACACCATATAAAGTACTGATGCAGCACTTATGTATGACTAATGCAGTAGTAAAATAAAACTAAAATATTATTAATACAGTTATTATTTAAAAAAAACATTTATGCAGTACTATTGCAGTACTATGGTACTAATGTAGTTCTAATATTAAAACAAAAGATTTTTTTACTAATACATTAATAATACTGTACTAATGCAGTATTAATGCACTAATACAAATAATACAAATACATTACTATTACAGTATTTTTGCAGTATTATTACAGTACTAATACAATTCTAGTATCAATACAGTACTAATACAGTATTAATACAGTACTAAATCAGTGCTAATGCAGTACAAATATGATCCCAATACAGTACTTATGCGGTTTTATTACATTACAAAATTGGGGCTTATGCAGTATAATATGATACGAATGCAGTACTAATGCAGTATTAATGCAGCACTAAAACAGTACTATTGTGAGACCAATGCAGTAATAATGCGTAACACATGTAGTACTAGTGTGGTATTATAGCAGTAAGTGGTACTAATGCAGTATTAATGTAGTATTATACAGTATCAATACAGTGCTAATGCGGTTCTAATATAGTACTTTTACAGTACTAATGCAGTACCAGTGTGAAAACACAGTATTAATAAAGTACTAACACAGTACCATTTCAGTACAAATACTGTATTAATGTAGTATAGTACTAATACAGTATTAATACAGTGCCCATGCAGTGTTTACATGGTACTTAAACAGCACTTATGCAATACTAATATAAAACAAAAGTAACACAATATTAATACAATACTAACGCAGTATTAACACGAAACTAATGCAGTATTACAGTATAGTTACAGTATACAAGTCATATAAAACAGTACTAATGCAATCTTAATGCAGTAATAACATTACAAAAACAGTATAAATACAGTACTATAGTAATAATTCAGTACTAAAAGAGCAATAATTGGGTACTAATGCAGTTCCAATAGAGCACTAATGCAGTACTAATAAAGTACAAATGAAATAATATAATGTACCAATACAGTAAAATAAAATACATTCAAATAAAATAGTATTAATACAGTACTGTCAAAAACAACACACATGCAGCACTACTGCAGTACTAATATAGTACTAATGTACTTCTTATATTAAACAGAAAATAGTATTAATACAATATTAATACAGTATAAATACAGTACTAATGCAGTATAAATAAAGTACTAATATAATATGTATAGAGTACTTATACAGTATTAATACAGTACTGATACTGTATACTACTAATATAAAACAAAAACAGTATTAATACAGTACTCCTGCAGTACTACTATAGTTATAATTCAGTACTAAAAGAGCACTACTGGGTACTAATGAAGTACTGATACTTTAATACTAAAAATTAATACAGTACTGATTCAGTATACTACTAATAGAAAACCAAAATCCAACTAATGCAGTATAAAAACAGTACTAACAGTATTAATGCGGTACTAACAGTACTAATATAGCATGTATACAGTACTTATACACTATTAGTGCAGCACTAATGTAGTATTAATACAGTACTGATACAGTATACTACTATTATAAAACAAAAACAGTGTGCAAGTGTATTGCCTCATGTATTTTTTTTTCCACAGAAATTAGAAAAACTTTGTACGCTCTGTGTGTGTGTGTGTGTGTGTGTGTGTGTGTGTGTGTGTGTGTGTGTGTGTGTGTGTGTGTGTGTTTGGGTTAGATTTACTGCCATTATCTAGTGGATGTAATCCATGTCTTCATTCATTTCTGATTCACTTTTGTTTGAAGCTTGTTAACATATGCGCTTGAGCAAGTGTGTGTACTGATGAGTTGCCACACACACACACACACACACACACACACACACACACACACACACACACACACACACACACACACACACACAGGAGGCTACCAGCCAGCAGAGAGAACACCAATAATGCACCATCTGTGTCTTCATTGCTTCACTGATGATTATAAAGACAATCCCCCCTCCACACACACACACACACACACACACACACACACACACACACACACACACACACACACTTCCTATACACAATCAGAATCAATAAAGACATGCAGCACACATGCACACACACACACACACACACACACACACACACACACACAAACACACACACACATTGAAGTCCTCTGAGAAAAATCGTTCAAAAGGAGAGTTTAAGTACTAGACAGTTCTCTGCAGTATCACTATCTTCTGGAATCATGGAGAACTATTTACTGTGTGATTTTAGTTCCACAATCATCTGATGTGAGTGTCAGATAAAAGCAACTCAGTTTTTTTAGATGATAAAATAGGGCACATGAAGACGAGGTTGGAAATTCAGAAGAGTTCACAAGATCATGCCACTTACTTTCCCTCCTGTGGAGCATCTCCTGTATGTATTGCTTACTCCTACGGTTTGATTCATATTCACACCTGTTTCAGTGCTGCAACACACACACACACACACACACACACACACACACACACACACACACACACACACACACACACAAAAAAAAACTATAATACAATAATCACATAAACTGCCATGTCCTTGATCAATGCAATTCAACGACAATGATGAGAAACAGAGCCAAAGCCCAACCTGCTCGTTAATCCCTCAATCCACTCTTTGTTCTTCTCCAACTTCTGTCCTTCTCCCGTTTTTCAATTTTTCCCCAAGTTTAGTTAAACCCTGAAACAAAGAATCCAAAAAAAACAAAATGTGTCCCTTCTCCACTCTGCTCCAGACTTTATCGCTTCCCAAACAAATCCATAGAAGATGAAGCAAGAAACTTTACAGCTGTGGCCACAGGTTCTTTCCTGATACCTCCATCCTCATATACACACATG
This sequence comes from Silurus aristotelis, assembly GCF_946808225.1. Lineage (NCBI taxonomy): Eukaryota > Metazoa > Chordata > Actinopteri > Siluriformes > Siluridae > Silurus > Silurus aristotelis. The sequence continues at coordinate 2,915,944 of NC_139574.1, forward strand.
CCTATGAACATGCATGCACACACAAACACACACACACGTACAGACACACACGTGGTATGGCAGTGAAAAGAGCGGTGTGTGGATGATTCTCATGTGTGTGTGTGTGTGTGTGTGTGTGTGTGTGTGTGGATGCTGATGCGGCTTAAGAGCACAGTGAAGACTAAACACTGCAGAAGAATCTCCCTGCACTACGGAACGCCAAAGAGCTCAAAACGTGCTAAGAAACACAATGGGAGAATTGTAAGTGCACATACACACACACACACACACACACACACACACACACACACACACACACACACACACACACACACACACAATAATCCTACTTTTAACACATATTACACACACAAACATACCCACAAACCATACACATGCCACTATACTCACTATACACTCCATTATACACACTATACACTCCACCATACACACTATACACTTCACACTATACACTCTAACATCCACACTATAAACTTCACACTATACACTCTAACATCCACACTATAAACTTCACACTATACACTCCACCATACACACTATACACTTCACACTATACACTATACATTATACACTACACGCTATTAACTCCACCATACACACTATACACTCCACCATACACACTATACACTTCACACTATACACTATACATTATACACTACACACTATTAACTCCACCATACACACTATACACTCCACCATCCACACTATACACTACACACTATACATTATACATTCCAGACTCTACCATACACACTCCACCATCCACACTATACACTCCACCATCCACACTATACACTCCACCATACACACTATACACTCCACCATACACACTATACACTCCACACTATACACTATACACTCCACCATCCACACTATACACTCCACACTATACACTCCACACTATACACTCCACCATCCACACTATACACTCCACACTATACACTCCACCATCCACACTATACACTCCACACTATACACTCCACCATCCACACTATACACTCCACACTGTACACTCCACCATCCACACTATACACTCCACACTATACACTCCACACTATACACTCCACCATCCACACTATACACTCCACACTATACACTATACACTCCACCATCCACACTATACACTCCACTATACGCACTATACACTCTACACTAATGCACTGGGAAACATCATCAATGATGTATCCTGGGGTCATTGGGTATTTCAGTTCTTTCAACTTTAGACACCCTCCTCGAGGTGACCCAGTTGGGGTTGATCAGGCCATGGCCTGTGTCCCAGTGGCGATTGCCCACAGTATCCCCTGTCTCCAAGTGCTTTTGGGCAGTTGCTAAGGAGATGTTTTAGGGATCCTCCTCCCGAACAAAGGGGATAGTAAGGTGTCTCACTTTTGCCCCAGACATGGACATTTGCATGACTCGATAGGACATTAGAGACAGTTTGAATTAAGAACCTGATAACATGGAAATTAGCTTTTCAGATATCAGTACAAATCTTACATTGCCAAACATTGAACCATCTAGTCTAAGCCACTTGCTGTCCCAATCCCAATCCCCATTCAATTCATTTTTATTTATATAGCGCTTTCAAGAATGAACATTATCTCAAAGCAGCTTTACACAGATAATGTGGTAATAAAAATGATTCTTGAAGATGTTCTTTAAAAGTGTAAGTTTTTCCCTGATGAGCGAGCCGTTGGTGACTGTGGTGAAGGAAAAACTCCCCGAGATAACATGAGGAAGAAACCTTGAGAGGAACCAGACTTAAAAGAGGAACCTCATCCTCAATATCACTATCCGGCTAGGTCCTACTTCCTCCACACCTGCCCTAAACGCTATGTTGACGTTCTTTACCTTGAGCATTGTCAATTCTTACAACCAAGAAGTGTCTTATGCTTCAACCGTGACTCAGCCACTTCTAGTGATTTCTCTGCACTTCATTTCCTGTCTGTGCGCACCTGCATGCCTGCTACCACCTGGGGATCCCTAGACTCTCTGTACTGCCATACTTCCTGTGTTCTTGGCACCATCAACCCTTCAGTGAGGCTGCTAATCGGGAGATGCAGAAAATTACTGGTGCCATATAAAGCAGCACTGCTCAGGCTTCATGGTAAACCAAAGCCATTTTTGCAGGTAACTGCTTATCCTTCTCTCCAGGGCCTCAATCATTGTTATAGGCAATTCATACACTAGCAAAGACCACAGGACCCGGGGGCAGAATACTATGCTGATAAATCCAGAACTTAAGCTTCCTTGGAAGATTTGATTTATTCAGCTTACCGAACCAAAACTCTAGGTCTTTACTGGCTTTTTGGATCGAAGCAGAATCCCTGAGGCTACAATCAAAAAGCTTACCAGGGCTCTTAACTGGTTGCTCGGTAAAGGATGGAATGGTGTCTCTGTTGAAAAAAAATCATAACTTATTTACCTCTTTTCTCTCTTGTGCACTAAGGACCTTGATTTTGCTCACTTAAAATCATCCTTGCCCAATTAATGAGTTTTTCTAACCCTTGGAGAATCAACCTACTACCTGGGACAGATGACATGGTGGCCATCGGGTCATCCATAAAGGCTCTTATTTGGGACTGTCGCACTCCAGTTTTCATCACATGGCCTCCGTACTCTACCTCTGCTGACTTGACAATCATGTTCATGGTACAGCCAGTAATTATGTCTTACTCTGCTAGTCTGATGTACCAGACCCAAAAGTGACTCTTATCCTGAAGTTTCTGTAATAGTCCAGAATCAGGTCCACAATTCTGCTGGGGACATGATGTTGCTGGTGGGCGAGCACAATGAGATTGTGAGGTATGGATCCCTTCGCATTAGCCAGGTCCAAACATAACACAGTAAGGTCACCTCTTCTTTCCTGAGCATTGTTAAGGAGTTGTGTAATCACTTCTGTGTGCTCCAAACAGCCAGGCACTCTTGGAATACCACCCCCCTGCACAGAAGTATCAATTCAGTATCTTCAGGAGGAACTCGGTTAGCCGTTGTGACACGATACTGAAGAAGATCTTGCCTTCAACACTTAACAGTCAAACTGGCTGGCATCCTTTTGATTTCTATTCCTTGGGGATCCATACATCATCTGAGCATCTTCACTGCTTAGCAACTCTTCCTCTGGCCAGATTCCTCTCAAACACTTCCACAGGTGCAGACCGAGTTGCGGGCCTCACTTATACGCAATGTATAAAACTTCACTAGGCCCTGGAGTAAAGGCTGATCTGGTTCTTTTCACTACCTCCTGAACCTCTTTCCAGCTGGGCTCTCTAATAGCAAACTCACACTATACACGACACCATAGACACGATACACACTATTGTAAATTGTTGTGTACATACACATTGTCTGCATGTGCACTTTACTTTTGCTTCAAGAAGTGTAATAGAATTAATCCAATACTTCTCTTCTTGTCTTCTGAAGCATTTCTTGCCTTTATTCATTAGGAAACTCAAAAAATGTATACTCTGATAAAGATCTTATATCAACCTACTGTTAATCTACTGATAACCCAGATGTAGGTGTGAGGTGTTAGTAGGTTACAGAATGTTATTGCACAATGTGGAGTTGAAGAATGTGAAGAACAGCCAGAGATGAAGAGCATTCTAATGGTGTGAAGCATAATGATTTCTTTCTTTAATGGGGGTTGGTCTGTAACAGAAAATGACATTAACCATTATTATTGTTCATATTTTATTATGATTTTAAATGTATTTATTTTGCTTCCTAATGTTAGATTGGTTTATTAGTTTGTTCTGCACCATACAGACCAGTGACGGGCCGTGCATTTGGTACCTGGGCCTTCAGTGGGGACGTACCCGACTTAACCCACCTCTTAATACCACCACTATCACGTCGCAATTACAGAAACCATCAATACAATACAAAAACGCAATATAACAACACGTGGCATTACATAGAGAGAGAGACATTTCACATATGGAGGTGAAAACCATTTTACTAAAGCAAGAAACCCAGTTAAGACTCCAAACCTCTACACTACAACCACAACTGTGCACCTACAACATCTGGAGCAGTTCACAATCAATATTTGTCTAATAACATGACAAAAACATAAAAATTTTTAATAAAATACAACCTACTCATCAGAGATGCAGACTCATAATGTGCAGCGCCCCTCAGAGGCTGTAATCCAGTGGTACCGCTCGTATTCACTGGTCTGGAAGTGGCAAACAAACCACTTTCCCGGGCTAAGACACGCTAGCTAGCTTCAGGATTCAAGAACTGGATGGTACTATGGGTACAGGTGTTTATAAGCAGCAAATACATTTAGAACGCTGATTTAAACTACTCATGCCTGAGCTCCAATCCAATCACAATCCAGAATTCACACTGAACCTGGTGTTAAAAAAAAATTTGAACCTCATTGAGAACCGTCAATGTGAATTGAAACAGGTTCTCAGCTCTATCCTGATTGTTTTATTATTACAGCTCTAAAGTGTTATGTGTGTGTGTGTGTGTGTGTGTGTGTGTGTGTGTGTGTGTGTGTGTGTGTGTGTGTATATACTGAGGATTGGATGGAATGATGATTTCTGTGCTGCCCACCGAAAATCTAAATCCTGAGGGACAGATGGTGCAGAAGGAGCTGGTTAAGTGACCAGAGAGTGTTTATGCCTGTGGTGGTTTTCAGGTATCTCGGTTTGTTCGCTCGAGGGAATCTTCTTCCTCAGAACATAATCCTGAACAGAGGAACAGATGCACGCACATCACGAGCCTCGGCGCAGATGCGACTTAATGATTCACTGTTTATTTTTAAGGTAAAAAAAAAAACCTTTGTGATGGACGCGTAAGGCGAACGTTAGACGTTTAGAAAGACCGGCGTTGCGCTTGAATTTCTAAAGAATTAATAAACAAAGTTCTATATCATGAGGATCTGAGTGTCAGGAGACGAGGAGAGCATTAATATGGTTGATATACTCGAACATTCCCGGTTGGATTCATTCGAATGGATAGAAAACTCAGTGCGGAATGAAGGGTGTAATTAAACTGTACGGTTCTTGGGGTCTGGAGGGGTTTGTTTAACGTCTAAATTCTTTGTTAGATGTGAGAAAATTAATGTTCAATCATCTTCATGAGAAAGTGGCATTAATTTCTCTTTTTAATAATACATTATTAAATATATACATTACAGTCTTTTTCTTCATCTTCTTCTTCTTTCGGCTTCTCCCGATAGGGGTCTCCACAGTGGATCATCCGTCTCCATACCCCCTGTCCTCTACATCTGCCTCTTTCAACCCAACTACCTGCATGTCTTCCCTCACCACATCCACAAACCACCTCCTTGGTCTGCCTCTTTTCCTCCTTCCTGGTGTCTCCATCCTCAGCATTCTGATTCTCCTTACCCTTACCTTGTCTCCAAAACATCCTACATGTGCTGTCCCTCTAATAAACTCATTTCTAATCCTGTTTATCCTCATCACTCCCAACAAAACCCTCAACATCTTTACCTCTGCTACCTCCAGCTCCACCTCCTGTCTTTTACTCAATGCCACTGTCTCTACACCAGATTATATATATTACAGTATAAAAGGATTTTACAAAGTTTGTAGGACTCTGTAGGATCTCTAGATGTGAGTTGACTTTTCCCTTCACTTGAACTTGGAGACCCAAACCTGTTGGACAGGTCAATGCCAAAGCAGCTCCATAAAGATCTGCTTTACATAGATTTTAGTGGAAGATCTCCTGCTATAGAACACCATTGGGATGAATGTAAACACTGAGTGCACCCCAGGCTTCCTTACCTTCTCACCTCCATTGCTACCTGACTTTGTTAAAACAAGCTTTGTGGCTAAATGAGCACAAATCTCCACAAAATCTAGTGAAACATCTTCCCAGAAGAGTGGAAATCCACCAACATTTGTTCATGTAGTGTTTTTATATAGAGAGATATTATAGCGTAAAGACAAGAACTGATGATCTTGAATCCAGAAGAAACAAGATGGTGCCGCTGTGTTTGGCCTGCCACTTGCTCCTCTGTTTTTTCATGTTTGTTTTTGCTACCGTCTCATCGTTTATTGTGTATGATCGCACCACGCTGCTGGAATTGCATTTTATAACCAATCGCCTGTTGAATACCCAGTCCTTTAAACCACCACCGCCACTGTTGACATTAATTCCTCCTTTCCTGAGACGCCCTGTCTGTCTGCTACCAGGCAGGAAGCGCCGCAGAAGGCGTGGTCGGGGAGGCGGGTTACATGCCAGGCTGAGGACTCACCTGGATTCTCCGTCTTCGAGGTGTAAAGATCAACCAGGATTTGGCAATGCTAGAAGATCGCGGGAATGCTACTGATGGCTTCGGCCGGTTGGCTCCAACACTGGCGTTCTATTTCCGTGTCCCCGCTGCGCTGAAACATCCACCCGGGGTTGTGTTCAAAGAAACCTCCGTCAAATTCCTCGTGTGACATCGTCGCCTGCCAACTTTTCCTCGTTCCGCATGGCACTTTGTAACACCAGATCGCTCAATAACAAAACATTTGTCCTCAATGATGTCATCTTCTCTCACAATCTGGATCTGTTTCTCCTCACCGAAACCTGGCTTTCCCCAGGTGACCTTTTCGGAACTCCTCCCCTCTGGTTACCTTTACCTAAACACGCCGCAGCAAACGGGTAGGGGCGGGGGAATAGACCTGAAGTCCCTGAAGTACCGCCAGCTGTCCACTAGAGGGTATTCCAGCTTTGAGTTACAAGTATCTGTGCTCACTCTACCCTGTCCGATCTTATGTGCAGTAATTTACCGGCCGCCCAAATCAAACAAGGATTTTTTAATTGAGTTATCAGAGTTTCTGTCAGAGTTTGTAGCAAAGTTTGACAATGTTCTAATCTGTGGTGACTTTAACATTCATGTTTGTTGCCCCGCTGATAAACCTGCTAATGATTTTAAGGCACTTTTAGACTCATTAGATCTGGCTCAGTCCATCTCCTGTCCCACCCATAGGTTAGGTCACACTCTTGACCTTATTATCTCTCGTGGAGTGTTTGTGTCAACTTGCGAGGTCATGGATTTTCCCATCTCTGACCATTCTCTTATATGGTTTGACATTTGTGCTGTTTCACCTGCAAAAACGTCTACTGCCCCTCATCGCCGTCGCATTATTACCTCATCTACAGTCGAGGATTTTATTGCTGCCTTCTCTGTTTCTGATCTCGCCTCTACTACTGAACTGGCATCGCCTCTTTGTCCGGACCGTTTCCTCGCCTCCTTCCATACCACCTGCTCCCAGATTATGGACTCTGTTGCACCCTATAAGGTAAAATCCACCAATGTTCCTGCGGACCCCTGGCTCAATGATACAACTCAGGCCCTCAGACGCCGGTGTAGGCAGGCTGAGCGAAAATGGAAGAAGGATAGGCTGCAGGTGTCACTCGAGATGTTTAGGGACAGTCTTGCCACCTATCAGAGTGCATTGAAGGAAGCTAAAGGACAGTACCTCTCTGCTCTCATCAAGAGCAATAGCCACCGCCCTGGAATTTTATTCAGCACTATCAATTCTGTCATAAATCCAGTGTCTGTTGCCTTAAATGACGTTTCAAGCAACATTTTTTGGACAAGGTTATGTCTGTTAGGCAAACTATTACACAAATCCCTGCTGTTGCCATCTCTACTCATGTAGCACATTGTGTGCTAGAGAACTTTGATGCAGTTACTTTGGTGGACCTCAAAAAATCTGTTCATGAGTTGAAGCCAACCACCTGCCCTCTAGACGCTGTTCCTGCCAGGATTTTGAAGGAGGCTGTTGACATCATAGGTCCCATCCTTGTCTCCTTCATAAACAGCTGTTTTAGCATGGGTACTGTTCCCGCTGCTATCAAACATGCTGTTGTTAGACCGCGACTCAAGAAACCCAATCTTGATCCCTCCGCACTATCCAACTGCCGCCCTATATCTAACCTGTCATTTCTGTCAAAGTTGATGGAGAAGCTTGTTTTCACCCAGCTTCAGTCTCACCTTTAACTGAACGACATTGGTAAAACATTCCAGTCTGGCTTGAGGTCGAGACATAGCACTGAATCAGTGTTATTGAGGGTCCACAATGACATTCTTGGAGCCCTGGATGGAAAAAGCTCTGTGGTTCTGGTGTAACTGGACCTGACCGCTGCATTTGACACCGTGGATCATGCCATCCTTATCTCTCATCTTCAGCATGTTGTTGGTCTGCAGGGTGCGGTACTTAGTTGGTTTTCATCATACCTCACTAACAGAACTTTCTCAGTTGTGCTAAATGATCATTCTTAATCGGTTGCTCCTCTGTCATCTGGTGTGCCTCAGGGATCTATTCTTGGTCCCATTCTGTTTTTCCTCTATATGCTGCCACTTGGTCAACTCATTTCCAAACACGAAGTGTTTCAATTTCATTTCTATGCTGACGACCTCCAGATTTATCTTCCTGTGATTCTGAGTGATAATTCTGCATTGGACCCTCTTCATAACTGCCTTCAGGATGTTAAACAATGGCTTTCTCAGAACTTCCCTTATCTGAACGAAGCAAAAACTGAATATATCCTGTTTAGCCCGGACTCACCCAGCAGTTCTCTGAGTTTTGGTCCTCTAACACCTCAGTTTGTGCCTACCGTGCGCAAACTGGGTGTTATTTTTGACCAAAGTATGTTATTCGAGAAACAGATCAGTGCAGTAGTGAAGGCGAGCTTTTACCAGCTAAGACTCCTCAGCAAGGTAAAACCATTCTGTCCCAAGCTGACCTCGAAAAAGCTGTACATGCCTTCATCAGCTCGAGGATTGACTACTGCAATGCTCTCTATATTGGACTCAATCGTTCTCTTCTCAGTCGGCTCCAAATGGTGCAAAACGCGGCAGCACGTCTTCTCACCAACACCTCAAAACGATCACACATCACCCCGGTCCTCCGCTCGCTCCACTGGCTTCCGGTGCGGTATAGGGTGGAGTATAAGGTTTTGTTGTTCGTTTTCAAGGCCATCAATGGTCTTGCCCCGGCCTACCTCACCGAATTAATAACAGTTTACCAACCAGCCAGAACTCTCCGTTCCTCTGGACTTACCTCTCTGGTCATTCCTAAATTCCGATATAAAATGTTTAGTGGTTTAGGTTTAGTGGTCTGTCATTTTCCGTCCAGGGACCAAATCTGTGGAACTCCCAGCTCACATCCGATCCATCACTGTGCTGGAGTGTTTTTAAATCTCAGTTGAAAAGTTTTTTATTCATACAAGCTTTTAACACGTAGCCCTGCTTCACTGCTATTTTTACTTATATTTTGTGTTCTTATATTTTTACATTTTTATATTTTTTATATTTTTATTGATTGTGTTGTTTTTACCGGAAAGTGCCTTGTGCTCCTTTTGGTTGCTGTAAGGCGCTATACAAATAAAGCTTGATTGATTGATTGATTGATGGTGCAGTGATAAGAACTTAATCGAATCCAGCGAAGTTTTCTCAGTCTCTCCAGGAAGTAATCGAGAATTGAAGCTTTACTAGTGTTAGGCCAGAGAGTTCTCAGAGATGTGGACACCCAGGAACTTCAACACAGAACCCTGTAGGACCTGTTCAGTATGAGGATAGAGAAGTGAGATGATAACCTGACCCTACAGTCTGAGATCTACTGGTTGTAAAGTTAAGGATCTGCAAATAAATAAGGATTGGCCAGGTCATTGCGCTTAGTAAACAATGGGGAGTGAGTGGACCTGGTGGTCCGGAGTTTGAAATGGTTGCAGTACACACCCAGCTATCATCTGCTCAGAGGTGCTCAAGTGCAAATCTTCTCTTTAAAATGCCTATAATGTCTCAGATATCAAGAGAAACCTGTATCCAGAGTAACTTGCGATTATCTCATTTACACCCTGAACAGTTGAGGTTTAAGAGCCCTGCTCAAGTGCTGGGATTTCAACTCATGGCCCTCTGAGCAGAAGTCCAGCATCTTATCCACTGAGCTTTCACTTCCCATAAGAATTCTGAACCAAATCCCGACCAACTGAAGCAACCTCGGATCTTAATAATGCCCCCACAGACATGTTCAGTAGCTACTGGGCATGATTACCTTATCCACTATTCTTCTTACCCTCAATTACCAAATCATTCTGGATCACGGACTCATCAGACCATATGACCTTTTTTCATTGGCAATCTTCAAACTTCCAAGCAAGTTGTAGCCTCGTTTTCATTTAACCTTACTGATACATGGTTTTCTTATGGCTACACATCTGTTTAGTCTCAGATCCTTTAAGTTTTTTCACATTTTTCACTATTAAACAACCAGTTGTAGATTTTTTTACGATCAGATTTTACCACACGTTTAAATAATCTCCAATCACCATCATTCCAGAGCACTTTTATTTTATATTTTTATCTCGACCACATTTCTCCTTTAGATAATAGGTCATCACTAACTTTCCAGGTTGTAATAATGACCAGGATTCATTCATTTCTCGTCATTTCAGCGTTTAGAACAGTTTGATAAAGAACCTCACAAATCTACACAAACTCAAAGAAAGTCCTGGAAACCGAGGCCAATAAAATTACACTTTGTCCTTCTATGAGGACAAAAGTAATGGCACCCTTAGTATAATCAGCTACTGGTGTAGGTGAGGAGGCCTGGGGTGCAGTCAGCATTCACATTCATGCCAGAGGTGTTCAGTGGGGTTGAGGGTTAGAGCTCTATAGTGTGAACAATTCCTCTCCACTAGGGGAGTTAATGATGTTAACAAGCTAAAAATACACAGAGCTGCACACTGGAGGTTTCGAGAATCCAGTGAACTTGCTACTAGGTTTCAGGAGAAAAAGAGAATAAAGCAGAAAAAAAATTCTCTGCATAATGAACCGATGATGTATTGTTGCCTCCTCCTTCTCCATGTTGAGAGCAGGAGGAAATCTAGCTTCTGAGATAAATTGTTTGCCAATCGAATTAAAAATCACACACGGGTATTTCCATCTCTGAGGTGATTACGGTGAACAGCACGCCACTGCGTACCTCGAGAAAAGGTTTCGGAATGAAGCGTCGCTCATTAATCATTTAATCTCAGAAAATGCTTTGGGAAAAAAAAAAAAACAGTTTTCCTAATTTTATTTCCAGAGCAACCTGACAGCACTCTGACATCTCTTCATATCGCACAAATCACACTGGAAAACAAACAGTGACAAAAACCAGACTCATTTTAAACGCTACAGTGCTCTACAGCATGCACACACACACACACACACACACACACACACACACACACACACACACACACACACACAAAGCTCATTCATCATTCTCATCTCAATGGTTATTTGTAAAAAACACTTTCTTTTCTCACTCTGCAAAAAAAATTCATGTTATCTTTAGAGAGCTGAGACACAACACTCTCTAATGTAGAACACAAGCAGCGGTGATCATCATCATCACTGTCATCATTACCATCACCACCATCATTATCATTATCATCATCATCATCATAATCACATCATCATTGTTATCAACATCCTTTTCATCATCACCACCATCATTGTTATCATCATCATCATCATTACCACCACCATCACCACCATCATCATCATTATTATCATCAAAATCATCATTGTTATCACTATCATCATCACCACCACCATCATTGTTATCACCATCATAATCTTTGTCATCATTGTTATGATCATCATCATCATTATCACCATCAGTATGGTCATATTCATCATCAACATCATCGTAATCACTGCTTTCATCACCATCATCATCATTGTTATTATCATCATCATCCTCACTATCATCATCATCATCATCACTATCATCATCATCACTGTCATCATTACCATCACCACCATCATCGTCATCGTCATCATAACTACATCATCATTGTTATCAACATAATTTTCATCATCACCATCATCATTGTTATAATCATCATCATTACCACCGCCATCACCACCATCATCATCATTATTATCATCAGCATCATCATCACCATCACCACCATCATCATCATTATTATCATCAGCATCATCATTGTTATCATCACCATCACCATCAGTATGGTCATCATCATCATCGTAATCACTGCTTTCATCATAACCATCATCATCATTGTTATTATCATCAACATCATCCTCATCATCATCATTTTTATCATCATCATCATCACCATCATTATCGTCATCATCATCACCATCACCATCATTATCGTTATCGTTATCATCATCATCATCATCACTGTTATTATCATCATCATCATTATCCTCATTATCTTTATTATTATCAACCACATCATCATCATTATCACTTGTCATGATCACCATCATTACTGCCATAATCATCCTCACCATCCTCATCATCATTACTGTTATCATCAACCACATCATCATCATACTGTAAAATGCAATAACTACTAAACACCACTAATTATATATACTGGACGTTTGGAGGATTGTAACTCCATAGTAATATTTTGTCTGGTCAGCATTATTACCTGTAATATAATCTATAATAGATCTCCAAGCAGTTTAGAACCCATCCATATCTCCAAATCTCCACAAGTCAATCTTCCTCAGTAGGAGAAATCAGAGAACTTTATAAACCCCACTTCAAACAGAGTTTGATCAATTGAGCAATTTGAAAAGCATTTCTGGACAAAAGCTATGTCAAACACATATACAGTGTTTCTAATACACCTTCTTAATCCATTCATTATTAATACAACGTCCTGGAGAACAAGCGACGAGAACGTGTTAAAACATTGTAGATAATCTGAGTAACTGTTGTAAAGAAATACTGACCATTTAGATGTCCAGGGCAGAATAAATCCACTCAAGCACAGGAAGAACATCATTATTTTATCAAGGTCAATAGGAAAAGTGTAAACTGTAGATGAGAGACGTTTTTTATCTCAGCGCAGAATGAACTAAACTCTGCTACTGTTGATTTTGGCTGATGAACTATTCAGCTGTAATAATAATCTGCTTCTATCTCACAGCGAACCCAATCTTCAGAATCTCCATGGATTCCATTTTCAACTCTTTAATACGATGTAGGATTTTGTTTAAAACCAGATGAAATTCAAATTCAGTACAATTGCAAACATGAGCAGTTTCTATGTGCTGAAGGAAACTGGGAAATTGATGGTTCTCCTTTTTAAAGCCACTTCACTACTAAGCTCACACTGTCGGGCCCTTGAGCAAGGCCCTTAATGCCATCTGCTCCAGGGTCATCATACCATGGCAGACCCTGCACTCTTACCCTGTGAAACTAAGGCAAGTGGTAGCATTGGTTAAGCCTCTAGGCTAATGATCAGAATGTTGGAGGTTTAAGCCCTGCCATGGCCAAGCTGCCCCTGAGCAGGGCCCCTGAGCAGGGCTCTTAACCATCTGTGCTTCAGGGGTGTTTGCTCACGAATACACTTCATTTCCTTTATGATTAATAGGACCAGGTGTTTGATTTAGTGAAGATTTTTCTTCAGAGACACTCTCCTGTCCTCCTAGAAAATCCGAAATGTATATGTTTAGCGTCTATAAGTTTTTCCCGAATAAATGATCCAGCGGCGACTGTGGGAAAGAAAAACTCAGAGACTATCGATTTTGGGGGCGAAACAAACTGATTAAAGTACAACTATGGATTTTTTTGAGTCCAGAAAAAGAGCACAAAAAACAACAAAAATAATATCTTAATAAATCTCAGGTCACAAATAAAAACACAGCAGAACAAAAGAATGTCAGAATTGGAAAAAGAGAAAAAAAAAACCCTTCTGGGGATTTAAGGAAAAGTACTTGAAGTCTTTCAGAAATTGATAAAATAAGCAAAGTCTACAGAGAAAGAGCTAAATAAACTTAAAACAAAAAAAGAATGACAGAAAATGAACCACACAACATCAACAATCAAGCAAGAAATTAAGAAATTAAACACACAGAACTAACGGGACTCAGGTGGTAACAATGGGAACTAATTAGTGACATCTAGTGGGAAAGAGTGGAAAACACAAAGAAAGAATAGCCTGAATGTTCTACCTGAATCAATCCACCTCTTAATTCCATCATTATGATGCCACGTCTATAGAAACCGTCAATATTATAAGGGAATGCAGTAGAACAGAGCACTGAATCACACACAGGAATCTCATACAGCTCATATTCTCATACAATTAACACATTTTAACACGTCTCCTTTCACTGTAGCCACAACAGCACCTCCCAAATACACCATCTCTAGAGGAGGCAGCGATTTTCACCTCATAAAATTACCATTTCTGTGTTTTTTTCGGTGCGTCACGATTTTTAAACATAGGCAAATGAAATTAGATGAAAAACTCTGACTCTGATTCAAGTTTTTAGTAAAAGCCCATGCTGACCCTTGTGGCTCTCCACAAATTAAATTATAGCAAACTGTCATTTTGCTCAAATTTCTAACTGTGAAATGTGCACTAATACTTAAAATATTTCTTAATAAAATAATAAATAAAATAATAAATAAAATAATAAATAAAATAATAAGAAAAATAAGAGTGTTGTGTTAATACTTTATTATTTTTTATTTAATAAAAAATTTGTGTTTTTGAATCAAAAAAATTTAATATTTTTGACATTGCTTTAATTTAAAAAATGTTTTTCTTCACCAAATAGCTTTTTCCGATTCTGATTTGTATTCTGAACAAAAAAAACACTAAGTTTTACCTCAGGCTCAGTAAAGTTCTGCATTCTTTAGGTCTATGTTCTCGATCCACTGTGTTTTTCTTCCTTTAAGTTCTACTTCTGGGCTAAAAATCACCGCTAAGCAGATGAAACACAGCTGAATTTGATAAAAAGCTCCAGTTTAATGAGACTGAAGGAAATTAGATAATGTGTATTGTACTGTACTCTCTCAATGAGCTCCATGAATTCCAGTGCTCATTGTAAGAATATATGCAAGTTCCTCTGTCTGTTCCTTCTCTCCATTCGCTCATTAAGGCTTTAGATCTACGTCTGGACGTCCGTAATGCCGCGCTGCGCCGAATAGTCCGAAACAAAAGTAAAACTTCGATATGGAGCAGTTTCTGCCGAGGCGAGAGTTTCACCACACAGCCCTCGCCACAGCGAGGCAATAATGAAAAGCACTGAAGGTTAAAAAGTGCCTTCAAGCCATTTATTTTTCAATTTGACACACGGCTCCGAGGAGAGACACGAATTTGATGAGAGAGGAAAAGAAAAAAAGAATGAGAAAAGCGTCTCACGCGGCGTTACAGAAATTACCCCGACATGTTTTAGCGAGGTTAAAGAGTGGGATTCGGAGCTGATGTATTTTTAATGACTCGCTCCAGCACTGGGCCTGTTCTGCAATCGCTTTCTTCATGATCCCAGCGTGAAAGGCCACGTCGGATTTTTTTTTTTTTATGAGGATGTAATAGTGTGCGGCTGAAGCGAAAGGAAAAAAAAAAAGAGATAATATTGCTAATCATGAATAAAAGCTCATGAGGGCTACTTGACATTATTCAAATCAGCTCAGGCTCATCGCTTCTTCTGGCTTGAACCTTTTTTTTTTTAAACAGACTTTTGATTATTTTTTATTTTGGACTCCAAAGAAAGGAAACTTATCTGATATTTGAACATGTTAATCGATACAGTTTTACATCTGGGTGCAGGCTTTTGTACATTTATGATATTTGGTAGGGTTAGGGTTAGCAGGGATAGGGTTAGGGGCCTTGTTTAAGGGCCCAGCAGTGAAAGCATAGACGTACTGGGAGACAAATTATTAACATTAGGATTATTAATGATTATGAAGTCCAGTTGAGCATTAGGGGCCTTGCTTAAGGGCCAGGCAGTAACATGGGGGTGCTGAGATACAAAGTCAACACGATATGAGCAACAGTCCGAGGTAAGGGTTAAGTGCCTTGCTCAAGGGCCCAGCGGTAGCAACCTGGCAATCCTGGGATACATTTTTGTTGACGCTAGGAGTGAAAGTCCCAGGGTTAGGAGCCTTGCTTAAGGGCCCAGCAGTGGTAGACTGGTGGTGCTGGTATATAAACTCATGTCATTGTGAGCAAAAGTCCAGGTTGGGGTAGAGGGCCTTGAGTAAGGGCCTTGCAGTGGCAGCATGGCAGTGCTGGAATATAAACCTATGACTCTATAAACAACAGTCCCTGGTAAGGGCCTTGTTCAAGGGCCCAGCCATGGTAACATGGCAGTGTTGGGATAAAAACTCATGATGTTCGAGAGAAAGTTCTGTTGAAGATAAAGCAACATGACTTCGTTAATGATTCATTGCCTGAAACAGCCCCAACACACACTTGATTTAATGTGTTTTATTAGATGCAGTATGTTCTGAGGCGTTTCAGAAAAATGCGTGCAGTGTGTCTGTGTAAACCTGCAGCTAATAAAAGGTAAAGGTTGAAACACGTTTGGGTCTTTAAACCTTCTCCCCTAGTGAATTACACTCAAAGATTTTTATAGCGAATCTCTCGGAGCGCCGCTTTAATCAGCGAGTCTGACTCGGAACCTTTGATGCAGGGGATAAAAATCTTTCCAGTTTCTTCCTCACACCAAGTCGTCTGGGCTTCTTCTCCAAACTTCACGGCTCGACTTCCATCTCACCTGGACCAGCTGCCGTGTCCACCCCTGAGCTGTCTTTCCTCAACGGGAGCTTTGGATTGTTTTCTGCAGAAATCCCTCACCACAGAGCTTTCATGGATTGAAAGGGAACTAAAGTCTTTTCAGAGGCAGGACGTATCTCAGCAGGATCCATCACCCTCACTGATACAAATCAACACTGCAGAATGAACTGGCTGAGTTTCAAAATATCCCATCATGTAAAACTATGGCCATGTTTCAAGGACAAGATTCTAAAAATGATCTAAAAACTCCAGACAAAATGATCCAACACGATTAGTAGAAATAGATTGCTGAGATGTTTCTACACCTCGACTGGATCCCATGACATAATTTTGGAAAGGTGCACACCGCTTCACTGAAGGCCTCACAGCTGACACTGAAGATCAGAGCAACCAAACCAATCCATGAGGTCCAAGTTGCACAGATCTGGGGAAGGCAACAAAAACATTTGTGCTGTATTAACCCTCTGGAGTCTGAATTGCCGCCGGCGCCCAAACGTGCTTTGACTCTGCGATTCCTGCCCGCACGTGAACCTTCTGACTCTCATTCTCCATGTAGTCTATATAAAATGTTTTTCTCTGAGAGTGTCAACTCTGTGCCACAACACAAATGCTCAAGCTGCCAAGTCAATAGCCAAGGGACGCAAATGTGGCCTTATTTCAGTGAGGGTTTTTTTTTGCTTTTTCAAAAACCACTCATAAACCTTATTTTGTCAAAAATACAAACACACACGTATAAGTTGTTTACATATTATGGTAGCCCAGTTTGTGCTGAATACAGTGTAATAGGTCTTTTGTCAATAATATATTTTAAAAGCAACTAAAAAGAACCAAATGTAAGAGCATGTCAAAATCTCTCAAGGGGCCAAAAACACCCTCAGACTCCAGAGGGTTAAAGATTCCAAGAGATTTCTCAAATGGAAGAAATGTGGCACAACCAGGACTCTTCTAAAAGATGATCACCCCAAGAGCAATCAAGGCAGAAGATCAATAGTAAAAGACCTGACCAAGCACCCGATGGTCACTCTGACTGTGCTCCTGTGTGGAGATGAGACAATGTTCTAGAAGGACAACCACTACTGCAGAACCTCACTGATCTGGGTTTTATGGCAGAGTAGCTCAACTTTTCTCAAAACCCATTGAAATCCATTTGGTGGCACATGTAGGACTCTCAGACTGCATGGAACAAGATTTTCTGGTCTGATGAAGCCAAACTTGAACTGTTTGGATGTTTAAATTTTCAATTACATAAAGTTTTACTTAAGTGGAGTTTCATTAAAAATGATAATATCGACATATCTGATGTTTTATGAGACATTTTCAGTCATGTTAATTTTTGAGAAAAGTTTGTGTAAGAACCCTTAAAGATCCACTTTTTTCAAGTTGTTGTTTTTTGCAATAATGTCATGAACTTTCATTCTCCGCTCTCATTCACGTGATTTGCTACTTTCCCTCCAATCGGTTTCTGCCTTTGTCTTGTAATTGGTCGATTCTGGGAATGTGATCAAGTTCTCAAGACACAGGAGATTGAAAATTCCAAAATCCAAGTTCAGAAGAAAATAAGTGATAATTACTTTTGTCCTTATGAAACGACTAAGTTTTTAGATTTCTAGAATTAGTTTATGTCTCTACCACAATGCCAAAAGTATTGGGACACCCATATTTCTTCCGTAAAAAACTGTTTCTACAAATTTTAGGCTGCCGATTGTATCGGAAGTCTTTAGATGATAGAGAATGAACTTTTCCCTTCGCTTGAACTAGGAGACTCAAACCTGTTCCAGCATGACAAAAAAAACAGCTCCATCTTCTCTAAATGGACTGGAAGATCTCCTGTTATGTAGCTCCTATACTATTGAGATATATTAGAACGCTGACTGCACCCCAGGCCTCGGTACATCAGTACCTGACTTTACTAACACTATTTCACTCAATGAATTTCCACCGAATCACCTCGAAATCTTGTGGAACATCTTCCCAGAAGAATGGAGCTTATTATAAGAGCGACTAAAGAATGTGGAATGGGATGTTCAAGAAGAAGCACACACCAATCTTATAGCATAAATAAACAGCTCCATAATCTTGATCTAGTGAACTAAGGAGGTGATTGAAACACACCATGAGAGATGTTCCTTTGTATTAAACATCTACATCATTCCTCATTAAAAAACCCCATGCTGAGTTCATTTTGCATCTTGCACCACTCCGTGGCCTGCGCACCGTGAAGCGTGCAGCACTTAATGAAAAACAATCAATCGCCGAATGTTAACGCAGCTTGTACACCAGAAGCGTTTTTGCTCCTTGTCTTCCTCCGTGGGTCAGCCCTCACGGTGCGATTAGTCGGAATTAAAACCACTATATCGGTTCGCTTTCATTCTGGAATACCCTCTCTCTCTCTTCTCCAGTCACGCTGTCTCCAAGCTGCACTTCAGGGTTTTCCCTTTTTAATAACACTCACATTTGCCTTTTTTCACTTTTCCATTCTGAAGACAGAAACAATAGGAATGAGGAAAGCTTTGGAATTGCCAACCTGGCGTGGTGAGACGTGGCAAGGCGACTCTTTTGTAACCAGTCTGGTTTCGAGTGTACGCTCGGTGTTTGTAAAAATGTAAACTGATAGACGGCAATGCTGGAGGTGGCAATTTTCACAAATGTAAAAATATAAATACAGAAATCATTCCTTTTTATAAATATAGTCAACCCATTCACTAGATAGAGATCAGTGAACGAGCGAAAGAGTGAACTTGGGAGGGTTTTGGACACAGCTAGCTTTGCTAATCAAGAATAAACACTAAACAGGTGAACTCACTCAGGTAACAAGCCCATGGACTGAAACCTGGAAATGCATGATGCATGGAAACGGGAACTTTGTTGCTGATTCTGCCTCAGGAATGATGCCACGAAGTTCGAAAGCTTTTTAGCGAAGCGACGATAATCTAAAAAGAAATGAATAATACAATGTAAAAAAAGATATTTAAAAGGAATCGTGTGTCTTGCGATTCACGAGGCTGCGTAAAGGGGTGTAGAGCGATGCAGATAAAATAAACTGCAAATAAATTAAACGCTGAGCTGTGTAACAATAATACTGTGTGTGTGTGTGTGTGTGTGTGTGTGGTGAAAAACAAGCTGTTTATTATTTTGAATAAAGAAATAAATGACTGCTTTTAAAAAAGGGTAAAAAAAATAGACAGATGGATGATGTGAATATTACTTTTCTTTATTACAGAAAATCAATTTCTCTTTTAATCTTTCTCTTACTTTTATGTTTTCTCTCTCTCTATCTCTCTGTCCATCTCTCTCTTTCTTTCTATCTGTCTAAAAAATAAACTATATATATATATTATGGCTGTCAATCAATTAAAATATTTAATTTAAATTTAATTGCACATTTGTATCTGTTATAAATGTTAATTGTTAATACTCTAATCAATATGGCTATGGATGAACATTGATGATTTATGCAAATGTATGTTTATTATTAGTGAAATCAAAATCAACATTAAGTATGAGGACAAAAAAAGGTTTTTAAAGTCATAGTAAAGTCATGTTTTTTAAAGAAGTTGTTCATGTCTATTAACCACATGAAAGAAAGAACAGAAATACCAGGATCCCATCACTTCTGTTTCTTTGCACTGAGCCGGGTGCTCAAACACACAGGGGGGTTTACATTCTTAGATGACGAGGCTGCTCATAAAAAAATTATTGTAAACCTTTGAAAGTAATGATTGTGTTTTAAATGATGTAAATCATCAGGACCCCAAATGGAACTTTCGCTATGTTTCCACACGGACGGTTTTAATTGCCGGATGTGAGCATCATGGCGGATTTTGGTGCTGATTTAAAACTTTGGGCATCAATAAAACAAATATTTAGAGATTAAAAATCATTTTTCGGTGGAGTTTATTCATTTTTTTATATCTGAATTAAAAAAATGTCGTGAATAAACGTGTGCCGCTTTGATTTAATTTGTGCATTTATATTTGTAATAAAAAATATGCATGCCGCTTTAATTGTTTGTTATTTATCTTTCTTTCATTCTTTATTTTTTTTCTTTTACTTTAATTCTCACATTCTTATTTTGTTTGTGTCTCCATTTGTTACCTTTCTTTTTTATTATTTAATTTTACTTCTGTTTTTCTTTCTTTCACCAATTTGTCTGTTTCTCTTCCTTCTTTATTTTCAATTATCCATTTTTTTTTCACTCAGTTCTTGACTTTTTTCTTTCTATCCTCTCCTTTACCACTTTTGTCTTTCTCTCATTTGTTCAATTTCTTTCTTGGTATATTTTTTTTCTAATTTCTTTCTTTCTTTCTTTCTTTCTTTCTTTCTTTCTTTCTTTCTTT
Source organism: Silurus aristotelis (assembly GCF_946808225.1). Lineage (NCBI taxonomy): Eukaryota > Metazoa > Chordata > Actinopteri > Siluriformes > Siluridae > Silurus > Silurus aristotelis. Next base: position 2,936,817 of record NC_139574.1, read on the forward strand.
CTTTCTTTCTTTCTTTCTTTCTTTCAGGCTAACTCTGTTATTGCTGTAATATGGTGGACCTGCAGTATGTTCAGTGTGTGGTGTGTGGAAGGTTTCCTCAGTGTCATCAGGGAGAGTTTTATCAGTGAGAGGTGGATGCTGGTCAGCTGTCTGATGGTAGAGATGAAAGTTTTAGAGAAGTGTACAGGTAATCTAGAAAGAGTTAGAGAGAGTGAGAGCTCATGGCTTTCTGATCAGAAGTCCAGCATCTTGCCCACTGAGCTACCATGTACCCCATGCTTTTCCTCGTACTCTGGTTTCTTGTAGTCTGATTGCACCATGAATTCCTTGGAACAGGCTCCAGGCTTTGCTGAGCAGTATATGTGTTGTAGAACAGAAATTGATGTTTTAGTTTCTACTCATTATTTTTCTCTCTGTGTGTGTGTGTGTGTGTGTGTGTGTGTGTGTGTGTGTGTGTGTGTGTGTGTGTCAAGCCTGCAAAGACATTTTGCATATTTCTTGAAATATTTGATATGAAGTGAAGCTCAAACTACATTTATTACAGATATTTATGTTCATGGTGTTTGGGCTTCTGACATCAGAAAGTGATTTGAAATGCATAGAAACACACACACACACACACACACACACACACACACACACACACACACACACACACACACACACACACACACACATAAACACTCACACACACACACACACACACACACACACACACACACACAGTCACTCTGAGGCCATGCAGTCCACGATTTTTGAGATTACAGCCCGAGTGTGAAATATTCTTTCAATATGCTTCCAAAGGTCAGATTGGAAGAAAGCACCTGATCATGATGTATATGAGAGTTAATAATTCAACTGTTCTAAAGCTCCTTCTATAAAGGTCTTTTACTTTCTCCTTACAGAACTAAAACTATTAAACATGATTCATTTTTTTTTTTTATTACCAATGGTTTTTTAAGTGACATGTAAGGTATAATATTTCCATTCGCATTGAGACCTTTAAAATTATACCAAACATGGATAGTTAAATAATTCCAGAAACTTCTAAATCACTTTTCCTTGACCTGGCTATATCCCCAGGAGGGACAGAGGGGCTCAAGGATGGGTGAGAGGGTATCTGAACAAATGGCTTTCTCTCTTAAGATTAAAGAGATCCTCAGATTAAAGAGATCCTCTCCTCAGATTAAAGAGATCCTCAGATTAAAGAGATCTCCTCAGATTAAAGAAATCCTCAGATTAAAGAGATCCTCTCCACAGATTAGAGATCCTCTGCCCCGAATTAAAGAGATCCTCTCTTTAGATTAAAGAGATCTTCTCCTCAGATTAAAAAGATCGTCAGAATTAAGATATTCTCTTCTCAGATTATAGAGATCCTCTCTTCAGATTAAAGAGATCCTCGGATTAAAGAGATTATCTGCTCAGATTATAGAAATCCTCTGTTCAGATTAAAGATCTTTTCTCCTCAGATTGAGGAGATCACTGAATTAAAGAGATTATCTCCTCAGATTAAAGAGATTCTCTTTTTAGATTATAGAAATCCTCTGTTCAGATTAAAGATCTTTTCTCCAAAGATTAAAGAGATACTCAGATTATAGAGATCCTCTCTTCAGATTAAAGAGATCCTCGTATTAAAATGATTCTCTTCTCAGATTATAGAGAATCAGAATCAGGTTTAGGGCCAATTGTGTTGACACACAATTAATTTGTTTCCAGCTGTTAGTGACTCTCAAAGGTACAGACATAATTAACACCACTATACATTTAACTTATAGACAAGACTATATGTTCAAAACAGATAGAATCTTCTTCTTCTTTTTTTCTTCTTCTTCTTCTTCTTCTTCTTCTTCTTCTTCTTCTTCATCTTCTTCTTCTTCTTCTTTCTCTTTTTCTTCTAGCTGCCCCCTTTAGGGTTTGCCACAGCGGATCATCCGTCTCCAGGCAATACAGAGTAAATAAGACCACAATATAGAGAGTATATAACAGTGTGTATGTAGTCTACCTCTGAACACTATTTGTCCTCTGCAAATATTCTAAAACAAAGTTCAACCTGCTTGCATTCTCCCACACCACCTTACTGCTGCACTCTGTCCACTGGTACTTGCCTACAAAACTTCTGATCACTTCTCAATCACTGCACCAGATCTTTTAGCACTGCTCAACTGGTCTCTCCTTCTCTCAGGGGAAGAGGCAGGTATACATCCAGACTTTTGTCAGTCACTTGCTATATTCAGAGGTGAAGACCTTCCTTTTCTCAAAACACTTAAGCATTAGTTTGTTGTGAGGAAAAAAGCGTTCTATAATTCCTCCCAACAGAGTTTATGCTGACGGTAAGTTTTTAACCAAGTAAACCAGTGTTGATCAGGGAGGTGGGAGCTCATGGGTTAAGGCTCTGAATTACTGATCGGAAAGTCGCGGATTCAAGTCCCAGTATTGGCAAGCTGCCGCTCTTAGGGCCCTTTAGCAAGGCCCTTGTCCCTTTGTGCTCCAGGGGGTGCTATATCCTCTTTCGCCCCAGCTTCCTAACAATGCTGGGATATGCGAAGAAAAGATTCCACTGTGCAGCAATGTACATGTGACAAGTAAAAATAACTTTTATAAAATTAATTGAGGTTTTGACAATGAAATGCTCGTGCTGATGGGGTGCGTTTTTCGGAGAACATGACTACGTTCTATGACTCAGAATATGGAAATAATACATCCCTAATTGTACCACCGCCGTGCCGTGTTTTAAGACAATTTGTATTCCTGCAGTCGGGGATCAGAGTTAAATTTCGCTGCTCACCCGCTGATCTTTTTCAGCTTCGTTTCATTCTCCAAGTGACGAGACCCACGAGATAGAAGCATAAATAAATCAGGAAGAAAGCCAGGGCTTTCCGTAGCTGCAGGATGTGGCAGCGTGTGACAGCGCAGGGCAGATGAAAGTTGCCTCGGCTGAGATCGGGGTAGAAAATTCAGGCCGTTTGCATAAATCTGTTCAAAAATAGCTGAGATGATTTCAAAAGAGACTACGAGAAGTGCCATCGTTTTCATTCCTCATTTAGTTTAAAAGCTTCTTATTTCACTTTGGTGTGTGTGTGTGTGTGTGTGTGTGTGTGTGTGTGATACAGAAACAAAAATGATACAGAGAAGATCTGAAGCATGCACGAGGAAGCATATCTCCTGAGGAAGATGAGTAAAGATAAGAGTGGATTTTCTCCAGTTTTCTCCATCTTCAGCATGTTCCTCAGCACTGCAGCAGGCAGAGTGTAAAGCTGCATTAATGCCTCACAGTGTGTGTGGCGTTGATAAGAAATCAGATTCATCGCTACGCTAATGAAGGGCAAGAGGTTACATTCAGAGTTTGATTTAATTAGCAGCAGCTCAGCGGGAATCAAACCACACGCAAATCATCTTCTATTCATAATGTTGAAGCCATGAGCACTTCCTATAACCAATGACCCCTAATGTCTAATCACTAACTGCTAACCTCTAACCCTAAACTTTGCCGACCTCAATAAAATTGTTTTTTTCTTTCATAAACCCATGTGAGACCAGTTATTTTAATACGCCACCAAAATAAAGTCCTTCTCAATTTTCTGTATAATTAACCCTTCAATTTACCATGAACTCTCATCCTAACTCTAACTCAGTAAACCTAATCCCCTAGTACTAGTAAACTAATCTCCTGAACCTAACTTGTAACCTAACCTCTAACTCTAAACCTAATCCCTAGCCCTAAACCTAACCATAACCCGAAATCCTAAACCCTAAACTTAACCAAACTCCCTAAACATATCATATAACCCTACACCTAGCTCCTAAATCTAACCCATAACCCTTAAACCTAAACTATAACCACTAAACCTAAACCCTAAACTTAACCAAACTCCCTAAACATATCATATAACCCTACACCTAGCTCCTAAATCTAACCCATAACCCTTAAACCTAAACTATAACCACTAAACCCAAACCCTAAACTTAACCAAACTCCCTAAACATATCATATAACCCTACACCTAGCTCCTAAATCTAACCCATAACCCTTAAACCTAAACTATAACCACTAAACCGAAACCCTAAACCTAACCAAACTCCCTAAACATATCATATAACCCTACACCTAGCTCCTAAATCTAACCCATAACCCTTAAACCTAAACTATAACCACTAAACCTAAACCCTAAACCTAACCAAACTCCCTAAACATATCATATAACCCTACACCTAGCTCCTAAATCTAACCGATAACCCTTAAACCTAAACTATAACCACTAAACCTAAACCCTAAACCTAACCAAACTCCCTAAACATATCATATAACCCTACACCTAGCTCCTAAATCTAACCCATAACCCTTAAACCTAAACTATAACCACTAAACCTAAACCCTAAACCTAACCAAACTCCCTAAACATATCATATAACCCTACACCTAGCTCCTAAATCTAACCCATAACCCTTAAACCTAAACTATAACCACTAAACCTAAACCCTAAACCTAACCAAACTCCCTAAACATATCATATAACCCTACACCTAGCTCCTAAATCTAACCCATAACCCTTAAACCTAAACTATAACCACTAAACCTAAACCCTAAACCTAACCAAACTCCCTAAACATATCATATAACCCTACACCTAGCTCCTAAATCTAACCCATAACCCTTAAACCTAAACTATAACCCTAGACCTAACCACTTAACCTAGCATTTGGTGCCACCCAGATGATGATGAGATTCTCTCCTCAGTCTGGTTCCCCTTAAGTTTTCTTTTTTATTCCATCTGAGGGAGTTTTTCTCTGACACAGTTGCCACTGGCTTGTTTATTATTGACAAGCGTACACATAAATAACATACATTTTATTCATTTTTTATTACTGCATTATTTGTGTAAAGCTGCTTTGAGACATTGTTTATTATTAAAAGCGCTTTACAAATAAAAACCTAACCAAACCTATAACCATTAACCAAACCATAACATCTAAACATAACCTATAACCTTAAACCAACCGCCTAAACCTATCCCATAAACCTACATCCAACTGCTAATCCTAATCTTAACCCTAACCTAACCATAACCCCTAAACATAACCTATAATCTTAACTCAACCCCCTAAACATAACCTATAACCTTAACTCAACCCCCTAAACCTATCCTATAGCCCTAAACCAGTCCCCTAAATTTAACCTAAAACCCTACACCTAACCCCTAAACCTAACACATAACCTTAAAACTAACCCCTAAACTTAACCTATAAACCTACATCCAACTGTTAATCCTAACCCTATTCTAACCCCTAAACCTAACCATAACCTCTAAACCTAACCTATAAAACTGCACCCAAACTTCTAATTCTAATCCTAACCTTAAACCTAACCATAACCCCTAAATCTAACCTATAATCCTAAAACTAACCCCTAAACCTAACCTATCAAACTACATCCAACCGCTAATCCTAACCCTAACCTAACCCCTAAACCTAAGCATAACCCCTAAACCTAACCTAAAACCCTAAAGCTAACCTAAAACCCTAAACCTAACATATAAACCTACATCCAACTGCTAATCCTAACCCTTACCTAATGCCTAAACCTAAACATAACCCCTAAAACTAAGGTATAAGACTGAAACACTAAACGTAATATATATAACACTAAATATATAACCTTAAACCAAACCTATAACCCTAAACCTAACCCCTAAACCTAACTATAACCCCTAAACCTAACCTAAAACTAATCCCCAATCCTAACCATAACCCCTAAACCTAAACGTAACCCCTTAAACTGAACTGGAACACTTCACCAACCACTAAACTTAATATACTGTATAACCATAAACTGAATGTATAACCGTAAAACCCACCCCACCCCACCCCACTGCTGCTCCCTCCAGATTAAAAACACTGATGATGCCTTCAAAGCCATGGACCAGCACCTTCTTACCTCAGTGACCTCATCACACCTCGCACTGCACCATGCTGTCTGAGATCCTCCAACACTGCTCAACACTGAATCTTCAAGCGATGGGTGAAGATCTACTTCTTCCTGAAACACTTAAAATAGCACTTTTTCCGTATAAAGAAAGAAAGAAAGAAAGAAAGAAAGAAAGAAAGAAAGAAAGAAAGAAAGAAAGAAAGAAAGAAAGAAACCACTCTGAGTTGTAGGCTGATGGTATCTTCAGTGTGAAATCCAGCGAACCAGTACTGATTTATTTATTGATAGAGACTCACAGCTTCTCCTAAATGCTGGAAATGTGAATGTTAATGAAGTTGTTTTAAAACATGGAACATGGAAAACGGTGCAAACCGAGTCATTTAAATGGACAGAGCATCAGGGAATGAAGGAAATTAAGCAGAAGACGGAGGGAACTGAGGAGAAACCTTTCACAGCTCTATCTGTTCTGCTGCTGTATGAAGGAGATTAGCGTTGTGTAGATTTGTGCGTCACACACGTCACTGTTTATTCCGTTACAACGGGAAGATCAAACAGCACAAAGTTTCACACTTTAAAGCTCCGGGCTGGAACATTCTCACACACACACACACACACACACACACACACACACACACACACACACGTGGAGGATCAGAGTTAAAATCCTTATTCTTTAACATTCTGACACTGATATGTTTTACACACACACACACACACACACACACACACACACACACACACACACACACATTTAAACACAAACACACACTGGATTCTTTACTATTCTAAAACTAATAATCTAGTACATATTTCACACTCACACACACAGACACACACACACATACACACACACACACACACACACACACACACACACACACACACACACACACACACACACACGAGTCTCAGTTAACTTTTGAATCCTGTCAGTATGCTGGAAGTAGGTCAGGAGATGAATGAAAATGAGACACGTCCTAACGTTCCTGTCTAATATGAGAGTAGAGACAACATCTCTCTGTTCACCTCGGTAAGGATTAGCGCGAAACATCCGTGTGTGTGTGTGTGTGTGTGTGTGTGTGTTTCTTCTACATTCTGAAAGGATTTTCCTCCAGACAATAGAGCTGCTACTGTGTGGGAGACTGAGTGACATGTTTGCACAGCCAACTTTTACATTTTATATTTGTATTTTTTTATTTGACTAAAATAATCATGTGGGTGGGCGGATACGAGCCCGGAGAAGATGGTGTAAAAGATCTGAACGGCTGCTCCGAGCGAAGGAAAGAAAGAAGAAAGGAAGGAAAGAAGGCGGAAGGTTTTCCTGACACTACTCCACACTTCTTAATTGATATATGACACAAGTTCTCCTGTTTTGGACTCATTTCCCAGTTTATTTACGCCATTTTTATCAGATGCTCTTATACATGACTTATAAGTGAACAGTTGAGGGTTAAGGGCCTTGCTCAAGGGCCCAGCAGTGGCAGCAGTAGCTTTATTAAGATTTTTTCTTTATTTTCTTTATTTATTTTTTGGCCTTTTCTTATAGACTTGGTAAAGCAGAAAATTGGAAATAGACCCCATCTGGAAATTCTCCATCTGACTGAACAGTCGTTTAAATTCCTGTGGGAGTGTGTTAGAGAAGTGAAAAAAGGGGTGGAGTGGATGGTGAAGAGTGATAAAAGGGTAGCTAAAAGATAACCCTATACCTAATCCCTTTCCCAAACCCCTAATTCTAACCCTAATCCCAACCCTAATTCTAACCCTACTCCTAACCCCTAATTCTAACCCTAAACACCTTCAATGAAGGACAGGATTAGTAATTAATTTATTAGAGGGACCAAAACCAAACACATAACACCTAAACCTAACATCTAACCCTACACATAACCCCTAAACCTAACATCTAACCCTACACATAACCCCTAAACCTAACATCTAACCCCTAAACCAAACATCTGACCCTACACCTAACCCCTAAACCAAACATCTAACCCTACACATAACCCCTAAACCTAACATCTAACCCTACACCTAACCCCTAAACCTAACATCTAACCCTACACATAACCCCTAAACCTAACATCTAACCCTACACATAACCCCTAAACCTAACATCTAACCCTACACCAAACCCCTAAACCTAACATCTAACCCTACACCTTACCCCTAAACCTAACATGTAACCCTACACCTAACCCCTAAACCTAACATCTAACCCTACACATAACCCCTAAACCTAACATCTAACCCTACACCTAACCGCTAAACCTAGCATCTAACCCTACACATAACCCCTAAACCTAACATCTAACCCTACACCTAACCCCTAAACCTAACATCTAACCCTAAACCTAACCCCTAAACCTAACATCTAACCCTACACCTAACCCCTAAACCTAACATCTAACCCTACACATAACCCCTAAACCTAACATCTAACCCTACACCAAACCCCTAAACCTAACATCTAACCCTACACCTTACCCCTAAACCTAACATCTAACCCTACACCTAACCCCTAAACCTAACATCTAACCCTACACCTAACCCCTAAACCTAACATCTAACCCTACACCTAACCGCTAAACCTAGCATCTAACCCTACACATAACCCCTAAACCTAACATCTAACCCTACACCTAACCCCTAAACCTAACATCTAACCCTAAACCTAACCCCTAAACCTAACATCTAACCCTACACCTAACCGCTAACCACTAAACCTAACATCTAACCCTACACCTAACCGCTAAACCTAACATCTAACCCTACACATAACCCCTAAACCTAGCATCTAACCCTACACTTAACACCTACACCTAACATTAAACCCTACACCTAACACCTAAACCTGACATCTAACCCTACACCTAACATCTAACCCTACACCTAACACCTAAACCTGACATTTAACCCTACACCTAACCCCTAAACCTGACATCTAACTCTACACCTAACCCCTAAACCTGACATCTAACTCTACACCTAACCCCTAAACCTAACATCTAACCCTACACATAAACCCTAAACCTAACATCTAACCCAACACCTAACACCTAAACCTCTCATCTAACCCTACACATAACCCCTAAACCTAGCATCTAACCCTACACATAACATCTAACCCTACACCGAACACCTAAACCTTTCATCTAACCCTACACATAACCCCTAAACCTAACATCTAACCCTACACCTAACACCTAAACCTCTCATCTAACCCTACACATAGCCCCTAAACCTAACATCTAACCCTACACCTAACACCTAAACCTCTCATCTAACCCTACACATAACCCCTAAACCTAACATCTAACCCTATACCGAACACCTAAACCTCTCATCTAACCATACACATAGCCCCTAAACCTAACATCTAACCCTACACCTAACACCTAAACCTCTCATCTAACCCTAATCCCAACCCCTAATTCAAACCATAAACACCTTCAATGAAGGACAGGATTAGAAATTAATTTATTAGTGCGACTGAAACCAAACACATAATAAAAACTTTCTTTCGGCTTCTCCCGTTAGGGGTCGCCACAGCGGATCCTCCGCACGTTTGATTTGGCACATGTTTTACGCTGGATGCCCTTCCTAACGCAACCCTCCCCAATTTATCCGGGCTTGGGACCCCGAGTGGCTGGGGATGGTTCCCTGACCGGGGATCGAACCCGGGTCGCAGCGGTGGGAGCGCTGCATCTTAACCACTAGACTACCAGGGGACCGAAACCAAACACATAATACTTTATCCAAACTCATAATTCTACCTATAATCCCAACAAGGATAGACAGGTTTGGAAATACATTTATTAAAAGGAAACCTAAAACTAACCCCTAAACCGAACATATAACCTTATTCCTAACCCCTAAACCCAATCCCTCAACCAAACCCCTAATTCTAACCCTAATCCCATCCCCTAATTCTAACCCTGAACCCAACAATAAAGGACAGGATTAAAAATGAGTTTATTTGAGGGACCAAACCCCTAACCCCTAAACCTAATAAATTACCTAAAACCCTAATCCTAACCTCTAATCCAAACAAGGATTAGTAGGATTAGAAATTAGTTTATTAGAGAAACTTTAACCTAACCTCAGAAACCTAAATTAAAACCATATACCATATAACCTCTAACCTCCAAACTATAACACTATTTCTAACCTCTAAACTTAATCCATTACCCAAACTCATAATTCTGACCTTATGAGGAAACATCTGGAAACTGAAGACATTAAAAACTTGAAATCAATTCTGAAGAATCTGGAAATTTTGGACATTAACATTTGATGTACTGCAGACATTAGGACAAGTGAATCCTAAAATAAGGTAAAGAGGAAAGTCTGGAGAAGGAAAGGAAGTGCTCATGATCCAAAGTGAAACATATCATCCATCAAACATGCGTGCTTTGTTAGAGGAGGATCTTGACGATGTGAATGCTGATTGAAATATAAGAAGGAAATCCGAAGTGTATTGCGCTCTAACTTTATGCACATATTCTGTCAAGTGCAACAATTTCGATGTCACCTGCTTCAAAGTGCGCGTGGATTTTGCAAAGCTCGAACTGAGATGCTCCTCGTTCAACCTGGAGGCAGAAACATTGTTTGATTTGCATCCAGGTGTTAAAAATGATTTTATTTTGAGGATTATGTTCGTTTAACCAATTAATTTCGAGCCTGTATAAAAACATTAAGGCAATAAGGTTGCCAAATTGTGTAACAATTACACAATTACAGCCAAATGTTTGTGGACACCCGAACATTGAAGATCCCAATCACCATTTAGACTCCATTTAGACTCTTATGATAAGCTCCACACTTCTGAGAAGATGGTCCACTCGAGTTTGTGGAGATTTATACTCAATCAGAGTCAGATGTTAGTAAAGTCAGGTATGAAGTAGAGATGAGATGGTGAGGAGGTCTGGGGTGCCTTTGTTTGGAGCTCAAAACAGGAGATCTTCCACTCCATCCCATGTAAAACAGATCTTCGTGGAGAAAACATATGGGTGGAAAAGTATCTAGATAATCGTTGTAACTGATCATATACTTGCTGGAAGTTCTGCGAAGTTCTGGGAATAAATGAAAGGCAACATCTCTAGGGTTATCGAAATAAAATGACACTAATTTCTTCACTCTTTCCTCGTTCCTATTGTTCCGGTGTAGCAGCAGGATTCTTGTCTAAGTTTTTATTACACGGTGTGTGCAGAAGGAACGTTTCCTCCATCTTCTGTGTTTTTCTAACACACACAGGGTTTGTGAGTGTGTGGAATATGAAATGGGGGAGCAGGCAGGGTTGTGAAGGTTCTCCCCTACGCCAGGGGGGGGACGCCGACACGTATTCGCAGCCTGGACACAAACAAAAGAGACGTCACGTCACGTCATGATTCGTCCTTCATTTTTTCGCCAGCATGTTTAAAGACATTCCCGTTTCCCCTCTGCTGAGATGTTCGCAGCAGGAGTCTGCAACGGAACAGGAAATAAATAATGTCCTGAAATGTCAGCCTGAAGAAAAGAGATAAATGGGTTAAAAAAAAAGAGAGAAAAAGAAACGTCCTCTGTGTCCAGATAAACACGGCTGATTTATAGAGGTGGTGGATTTTCACTGGAAAAGCTGCAAGTGTGACTGCATTCATGGATATTCTTCAGCAGAAATCAAATATAAACTCATTTCTCGTTCTGTTTTTTTTGTATTCCGGCTGATGCCGGGGTTACTGCAGGTTTCCTCTGGGTTTTCTGGTTTCCTCAATGCTAATATGCAAATTGAAGAGGCTACAGTTCCTGTATGCGCATGTAAAGATTCCTGGAATGGACCATAAAGGTTCCTCTCCTTGTGGAAGTAGGAGCTCCTTCATCTGAAGCTGTATGAAGTGAACATGGTCATACTGTTCTCGAAGGTCGATCTCAGAAGCCATGTAGCTCGAGTTAGAAATCTCCTGGAGCACACTAGATCTTGCTGAGATCAACTGGAACTTCAATTCTTCTAGTCTTCTAGTTTCTTACGCAAGTCTCTCACATACACACTCACACTCTTCAAAAAGTACTGAACTGAGAGCTTTATCATCATCCTCCTGCCATACGCTCGTCTTCCTTCATCTTTCTCTTCATTCTTCCTCCAGTGTTGCTTAATAGTAATGATGTGTGTAAAGCCTGACCTTGAGAGTGTTCAGGTAACATGATTATTATTACAATTATAACCACAACATGATTAAAATTTATATAATTTAGTGCTTTATAAGTAAGAATCAGTAGTTTGTAGTCGATTCGAAACTTAACAGGTAGCCAGTGTAGGGACGATAAGATTGGGAGATCTTCAGCTCTGCTACCTCCAGCTCCACCTCCTGTCTTTTACTCAATGCCACTGTCCCTAAACCATACAACATCTCAGGTCTCACCACAATCCTCAAACTCTCACTCTCTCAGATACTCTTTTATCACAAATCAACAAAACTTTCTAGCTAACTAATTAACTAACTAACCAATAATTGCATTAACCAACTAATTAAGTGCCCAACCAACCAAATGACAAACTGACTAAGCAAGCAAGTAACTAAATAATAAATAAATAAATAGCCAACTAGCTAGTTCTCTAGCTAACAGATTAACTAATTAAACTACATAACCACCAAAACAGACATATACCTAACAAACTAACTAAGGAACTTACTAAGCAATCAACTAGATAAAATTTTAACTAACTTACTAAACAACCAGCTACACAATTAGCTATCTTTATAGTGAACTAATTTAACAACTAAACAAGCCAACTGACTAACTAACCCATCAGATCTATCTATCTATCTATCTATCTATCTATCTATCTATCTATCTATCTATCTATCTATCTATCTATCTATCTATCTATCTATCTATCTATCTATCTATAAGCCCCTCCCCTCCTCCAATCAGCCCACATTAGTTCTTGAGTGCAAACTTGAGCAGTGAAGTGGAAAAAAAAAAACCTTGGAAATTCATGGTATGACTTTAGGACACTTGTTCCTGTGCTGTTGGTTTCTCAGGAAGCTGGAAGCTGTCTGGGGCATTTCCTCTCCTCTCCCCATGTCTCTCCTCATGAGATTTGAGATGTGACCCGGATTTACTCTGGATTTGCACCACGTCCATCACCTCCCTGATTCCCTTTCTGTGGGTGGATAAAACATAAAGCCCCCAATTCCCTGAAAGGCTGTGATTGTTATTAGCACGTTAACCGCCGATGGCACAAAGCATTCACCCACCCACCCACCCACACACACACACACACACACACACACACACACACACACACACACACACACACTTGTTCAGTCCCTCTGCGTGCATTTTAATCAGTAAATCATACAGGAGTGTTTTCGCTACGTCCCACGCCCTCGTGGCTGTTTGCTCTTGTGCTAATCCTCACACTGTGTTGTTGCTCTGTTTCCTCGTTACATTGGCTTTAGATCTCTGTCAGATCTCGGCATATTTCCAGATTCCATTGTTTTATCTCCGAATTTTTCTGAATAACTCGAAAAAACGCCGGTATTTCCAATGATTTCATTCACAGTAATAAAGAATACACTATGATGCCAAAAGTATTGGGACACCCAGGTTTTTCTATTCACTTGAACAAGGAAATCCAAACCTGTTCCAGCATGGTACGAAGCCAGCTCCATGAAGATCTGCTTTCCATGAGATGCAGTGGAAGATCCCCTGCTGGAGAGTCCCAACCTTATTGAGATGCATTGGAACTCTGACTGCACCGAGGCCTCCTCACCTCACCTACATCAGTTTACTAAGACTTGAACGAGCAGGTTAGAACGTGAGGTGTTTGAAGTGCACGTGACAGAGAAGTGTTGGAGCTGAACCAAGGAACACAATGAGCAGAAATCTTTTTATCTTATTTAATGTGTTTGGGGTTCATCATGAAGCTGCTGATCAGATCTGCTCTGATTAAGCGTGTTTATATCTCAATTCCCCGTGTCCATGTTAGTCAGCTGCCGTTTCTTACATTATTGATGTTCTTGACTTATTTAACAGCAGAGATTGTGTGGTGAAGGTGAACAGCTCCATCCTCCTCCTCCTCCTTTTCCTTCTTCTCTTCCTTAAGATGTTCCATAATGGTTCCTCAGGGACTCTAATGGGTTTGACCTTCTGCTCTCGCTTGTTCTTTCTACACTTACTTATGGAAACTGAGAACACTTGCCTGACAGTTTACAGCATGCGTAGTGTCTGATTACAGCGTGGGCTCAGCTCTAGGAGATGCTGGGGATCCGAGTGGAGCGTGGGTTGGATTTATGGAAATTAATTCAACTCTTTAGTGCTGCACTATTGCTTTATCACTGTTCCCTAACTGCACCATCACCGCTCTATCATTGTTTCATCACTGCTCTATCACGGCTCTATAACTGCTTCATCACTGCTCCATTACTGCTCTATTACTACTAGATCACTGCTCCATCACTGCTTTACCACTGCTCCATCACTGCTCCATCACTGCACCATCACTTCTCAATTACTGCTTCATTACTGCTCCATTACTGCTCTATTACTACTAGATCACTGCTCCATCACTGCTTTACCACTGCTCCATCACTGCTCCATTACTGCTCAATCACTGCTCCATCACTGCTCAATTACTGCTTCATCACTGCTCCATTACTGCTCTATTACTACTAGATCACTGCTCCATCACTGCTTTACCACTGCTCCATCACTGCTCCATTACTGCTCAATCACTGCTCCATCACTGCTCAATTACTGCTCTATTACTACTAGATCACTGCTCCATCACTGCTTTACCACTGCTCCATCACTGCACCATCACTGCTCCATCACTGCTTTATCACTTTTCCATCACTGCTTTATTACTGCTCCATCACTGCTCCATTACTGCTCCATTACTGCTCCATCACTGCTCCATTACTGCTCCATTACTGCTTCATCACTGCTCCATTACTGCTCCATCACTGCTCCATTACTGCTCCATTACTGCTCCATCACTGCTCCATTACTGCTCCATCACTGCTCCATTACTGCTCCATCACTGCTCCATTACTGCTCCATCACTGCTCCATCACTGCTTCATCACTTCTCCATCACTGCTTCATCACTTCTCCATGACTGCTCAATCACTGCTCCATTTCTGCTCCTTTACTGCTCCATCACTTATTTATTACTGATAAATCACTGAACTGCTGCTTTATTAGCAGACATTAATTAAAATCTAATCAAAGCTTACAACGTGTGTGTGTGGGTTCGTTTGCGTGTGTGTGTGTGTGTGTGTGTGTGTGTGTGTGTGTGTGTGTGTGTGTGTGTGTGTGTGTGTGTGTAAGTCAGATTATGGCAGTGGAATAAAAACACAGCTCACGTCTCCATCACTGCTCATTAATAATCATTAAAGTGCATCGGATGTCTCCAGACTGAACAGTGAGCTGGTCACGCCTAAGTGTGTGTGTGTGTGTGTGTGTGTGTGTGTGTGTGTGTGTGTGTGTGTGTGTGTGTGTGTGTGTGTGTGTGTGAGAGAGAGAGAGAGAGAGAGAGAGAGAGAGAGAGAGAGAGAGAGAAAGAAAGAGATTAATGTACAATACAGATCACAAGTCTCATCAATCTTTACAGAAAAATTCTATAATTTTAATAATGATTATCCTCACACACACACACACACACACACACACACACACACACACACACACACACACACACACACACAGCAGGTGTGAAAATGTAAAGCCTAAATGTAATGTAATTAATAAAAATAAAAAAAAAATCTTATTTATTTTAATAGAATTGAATGTAAATAAAAGTCTTTTCTTTTCCTGTGATTTCATTAATATTATTTTATTTAATTTTTTATAACTAATGTTATGTAAATAAATGTAATGTTGTTGATTGTAATGTCATTTTTTGTGATTTAATGAATTGCTATTTTTTATAATTGCTCATTCATAGTATTTAATAATTGTATTGTATTTTACTCCATCATCTTATGCAACTAAAAAAAACATTTAAGTTTATTGTAATTTAATTTGCTGTATTACTTTATTATAGTTAATATAATTATATTATTTAATGTATATAAAATATAATATCATTTAGTGTAAATTAATGCAATTTAATTTGTTGTAATTTAGTTTCATTTAGAGTAATTTAATATTAATTTTTATTTTATTTAATATATTTTTTAATGAATATAATGCAATGTTAATTTACTTGTAAATTTTGTGGTAATTTAATTGTGGGTTTTTTGTTTATTTAAATTTATTTTATTTTATTTCATTATTTAATGTAATGTCAAAGAATGTAATTTAATTAGCTGTAATTCCATTTTAATACTTTATTTTATTTTATTTTCCACTATAAGAGTTTTGAGAAGAATGAAACTAAATGTTCAGGTCGTATAAAACCAGATCTGGTCATCACTGTTTTAGTTTTATTTTATTTATTAAAAAATTATTTAAATAAGTGAAACTCTTTGGTACTGACAATGTTTCTAAAACAATTATTAGTAAAAAATTTATAGAAAGAAGGAAGTGTTTAATTTCCACCCAATAAATGCAGCTATTTCAGATAAATAAATAAATAATAATAATAATAATAATAATAATAATAATAATAATAATATAAAATGAAAATCTAAACAGGTTATTTATTTTAAATAAATAATTGCTGTGGTGTAAGAGGAATAAAACAGGCCCTGTTCTAGCTCAATAATCGCTCTCTCGTTAATAACAGTATCTCTTTTCTACAGACCAGGTGCGCTAAGATCTTGTTTCCGTGGCAACAGTCCAGCCAGTGTATACAGCTGTTGATATTTTTGGCGTCTATAACGACGTTCCAGACGAAATTATTTTCCACAGACGAAAGTTCAAATGTTGTTAAAGTCACATCAATTTAATCGGTGTGCAAGACTGAGGTCAGAGCCTTCCGTGTGTGTGTGTGTGTGTGTGTGTGTGTGTGTGTGTGTGTGTGTGTGTGTGTGTGTGTGTGTGATTTCAGAATCCTTTAGGAACTGAAAATGTCAGATTTCATACGCCTCTACTCTGGCTGGACCTTCGTCACGATGCTCCTCTTCCTTTTATTTTCTCCTTCCAAAAGTATTGGGACACCCGACTTTTCCAGCCGTATGTGGTTCTTCTCTGAACTGTAACCACATTTGTGTAAGACGCCTCTGGATGCAGAAGCATTAAAATTTTCCTTTACTTGAACAGGGAGACCGACAAAGTGCACGACATGACAAAGTGCACAAAGCAGCTCCATGAACATCTGCTTTTAATGGGTTGGAGTGGAAGATCTCCTGCTATAGAGCAACTCCTAGACTAGTACTTGACTTTACTAACGGCATTGTGGCATAAGGAATGTCCACAACTCTCCATTAAATCGAGTGGAACATCTTTCTAAAAGAGTGGAGCTTTGTATAGGAGTGTATGGAGACTAGATGTGGAATAAGATGTTTAATAAAAAGCACATACCAATTTTATGACTGAGTGTCCACATACTTTTGGCCTTGTTTTTATATAAAGAAGCATTTTAATGTAAAACAATGTTGCTGTGAAGTTCTGGGCTACTCGAGACAGAGACCTTTCCATCACACACACACACACACACACACACACACACACACACACACACACACACACACTTCTTCTTCTACCACTTATATTTCTTTGACATATTTTTAATTTTCCTCTTCTTCTTTATTATCATGTTTTTTTTTCATGTCCTTCTTCTACTTTTTCATCGTAATTCTTTTTTTTACCATCGTCTTCTGTTTCTTCTTCATTATCTTATTCTTCTTCTCCTTCACGCCAGGTCATATTCACTTCAGATTGAAATAAACACAAAGCAGACAGGAGACAGGTGAAGAGACGCCACTGCGCTGACAGGAAACTGCAAGGGTTTACCAACTGTTATTTCTTCACCAACGTCTTCTTCTTTTTTCGGCTGCTCCCATTAGGCGTCTCCACAGCGAATCATTCGTCTCCATTCCCCCCTGTCCTCTACATCTGCCTCTTTCACACCAACTACCTGCATGTCTTCCCTCACCACATCCATAAACCTCCTCCTTGGTGTTCCTCTTTTCCTCCTTCCTGGTGTCTCCATCCTCAGCATTCTCCTACTGATGTACCCCATGTCCCTCCTCTGCACATGTCCAAACCATCTCAATCTCACCTCCCTCACCTTGTCTCCAAAACGTCCTACATGTGCTGTCCCTCTAATAAACTTGTATCTAATCCTATATATATATATATATATATATATAATTCTTTTTTTATTTTTTATTGCTACATAATTTCTGTATAAATTAATTCATTATTATTACCATTTATTCTTCCTCTTATTATTATTTTATTTTTTATTTTTTTGGGAACATGTTCCACTAGATTTTGTGGAGATTCATGCGGACACTAGGGTGTTAGTAAAGTCAGCTAGTGATGCAGGTGAGAAGGTGAGGAAGTCTGGGGTGCAGTCAGTGTTCACATTCATCCCAAAGGTGTTCAATAGGGTTGGGGGTCTATCCACATATTTCTGGAAAAAGTTGGTGTCCCTTGTTTCGGAAGGAATGGAGTATAGATGATGTTTTTTTTCCGGTCTGTTCAGAGCTTCTTTGTTTTATCTAATCTAGATTATGGAGAGATCAGAAAGTTTTTTTTGTCAAACACTGAAACACTGAAACACTGTGTGTGTTTTATTACAGTTGACCAGTTTTGCTACAGTTGCAGGAAAGTGGCTTCATTAGCCATCTGTAGATTAATGACACACTCACACTCGTATTCTGTGTATGAAGCTCCGCTGGGAAACCCGCCAGCATATTTATCAGTGTTACTGAATTACAGAAATAACACACACCTCACTCAGATGATTATAAAAGCATGCTACAGGCTTATCATCTCAAAGAACCTGTGGAGAAATAGATATATCGCCATGTTTGCTCCTTTTCTGTATAATCAGATAAAAAATGCAATGATCACTAATGCTCATATTCCCTGTTTCTCCTGGGTTTCCTCAAGGATTTTCCGGTTTCATCCAAGATCCCAGAAAATGTGCTATGGATGAACTGATAACTGTGATACAACGTGATTTGAGAATAAAAGTGTAAATAATGTACCCAATACCATCTTTTCCCAGTAGCCCCACATCTCACTCTCAGTAATCCCACATTATCCCACACCTGACACCCAGTATCCCCACACCATTCCACATCTCACTTCCAGTATCCCCACACCATTCCACATCTCACTCCCAGTATCCCTAAACCATTCAACACCTTAATCCCAGTATCCCCACACCATTCCACACATCACACCCAGTATCCAAACACCATTCCACATCTCACTCCCAGTATCCCTAAACCATTCCACACCTCAATCCCAGTATCCCCACACCATTCCACACCTCAATCCCAGTATCCCCACACCACCCCACACCTCACTCCCAGTATCCCCACACCATTCCACACCTCACACCCAGTATCCAAACACCATTCCACATCTCACTCCCAGTATCCCTAAACCATTCCACACCTCAATCCCAGTATCCCCACACCACCCCACACCTCACTCTCAGTATCCCCACACCATTCCACACCTCACTCCCAGTAATCCCACATTATTCCACACCTGACACCCAGTATCTCCACACCATTCCACATCTCACTCCCAGTATCCCTTAAACATCCCACAACTGACACCCAGTATCCCCACACCATTCAACACCTCAATCCCAGTATCCCCACACCATTCCACACCTCACACCCAGTATCCAAACACCATTCCACATCTCACTCCAAGTATCCCTAAACCCTCCACACCTCAATACCAGTATCCCCACACCATCCCACACCTTACTCCCAGTATCCCCACACCATTCCACACCTCACACCCAGTATCCCCACACCATTCCACACCTCACGTCCAGTATCCCCACACAATTCCACACCTCACTCCTAGTATCCTCACACCATTGCACACCTCACCCAAGTATTCCTACACCTCACTCCCAGTGTCCCTACACCCCACTCACAGAATTCCCACACCATTCCACACCACACCCCTAGTATCCCCTTACCTCTCTCCAATTTATCCCCACACCCCCACTCCCAGTATTCCCCCAGTATTCCCACATCTCACTACAATTTATCACCACACCCTACTTCCAGTATTCCCACACCCTTCCACACCTCATTCCAATATTTTCACACCTGTTTGATGTATGTAGAAGTGGAAAGTGGTAGTTAAGTGGGTAAGCTCTTGAACCTTGGTCAGAAGGTCATGCAGCTACCACTGATAGGTCCTTGAACAAAGCCCTAAATCCTAATTTGTTCAGCTGTAAGGGCGCTCTGAATAAGGGCACTTTCCAAAGGCTGTAGAAGTTTGATTAAAGTTTACTACTTTTTAAGCCCTTCCTTATTTCAGTCCTTTATTTATTTATTTCTTATTTATTTCCATTTCGATTGCCATTAAGCTGCTTGTGGATTGTCACTCTGTCTGCATACCAGGTCCCTCCTCATCTGTATTCCCAGGGTTTCATAATCACTGTATGCAGGACATGTAGAGGTTAAGACCCAGTAATGAGGTCCTTTTAAACACACAGCCAGGGTATACTGCTGACATTTCAGGTCTGTGTGATCAGTAATGATCGGTAGTGTCGATATCACTGACTCACCCTAGCAAGAAACTCATGAGTGACAGTTGCATACTTAATGAGGGCATGTTCAATTTGCATTACAAATCTAATCTAAATAATTGATTCCCTGTTTATTCTAAGTGTCGGCGGAGATGAACCCAACTCTCAATCAGAATAAAAAATGCATTATTATGTGATCAAAACGGAAATCAGAATGAAAGTTTTAGTGGCTTGGTGTGTCATGATGTCTTTCAGCGTGCTTCCTGGAAGGAAAATAAACTCGTGGAATCAGCAAATCTGCGCTGATTTGAAGTGTGGATTCCTGTTATAGTTCTGTTAGACTTAAAAACATTCTATTTTCCGTTTTAGATCTTATTTAGCAGACCAATACAAGTGGGTTAGTATTAATCAACATTCTTTAGAGGCTAAAACATTTATAGCAGCTCTATTTCTCTGCTTGCTAAATAAATTCTACTCTACATAAATGCTTTAATGAATAGAAAGTTTCACTTCATTAAATCTATACTTCTCTTTCTTCAACTCCTCATGGAGGATTCCCAAACATCCTCAAACCAAATACAAGAGCTAATCGCTCCAACCCTAGTGTGCCCCAGGGTTCGTTATCCACTAGGACTTGGCAGATTCAGCTCTACTGGGAGGATATAGTACTGTAACTACTACAGAACCAGTTACTGCCAGATCATCAAGTTCCTCACCATGTCAAGGAACCCAAGGGATGCCCTGGGGAACCCTGCAGAGGAACCTCATTTCCCCTGCCTATACTCCAAACCTTAGGTTTTCTACCTACTTTCCAACCTTCTAAAATTTGGACAGCGACAGAGTTATTGTTATTTCATTATTAATGATTTGACTGTAAAGCCCCAGTGTTCTAACCTTCATGGTTCAAGATACTTCCATGATGAAAGTGTTTGTAGATGTTAGTGATTCCCAGGGTGATGCCACCAAGATCTGAGTAGAAAGTGGTGGGGGTCATCCTAATAACCACCATGCACCCCTTTCCAGATTAGGTTTACCAGGATCCAGACAGGAGGCAGACCTGAAGGTGGTGTCGAAAGAAGAACACATCAGTGATCACAAGGATTCCAATGACAACTTTTCAGAATCAGCCTGAAGTCATACATGGAACTATGGTGCATCACTTCATCTGTGGAGAAATAAAAACAATGTGTAAAGTTGACATTATGTTACAGTATATGTGTTTTATTACAGCTACATCTACATTCACAGATTTCTTCAGACATGGATATATAATTACACCCTCTCAAATTTTGTGTATGAAGCTCGGCTGGGAAACCGGCCAGTGGATTTATCAGCGTTATTGAATTACAGAAATAACACACAACTCAGATGATTAAATAAACATAAACCTTCAGGCTCATCATATCGAACTTGCAGATAAATATGCTTTCTATTTTCGCTCTTTGTCTAAGTAATGAGATAAAGAATGCAATGAAACTTCAAAAACTGGTAACTTATTCTTATTCCCTACGTTCTTCAGTTTCCTTCATGTGTGCATTCGTTTATTCCCACTTCACTCCTAATGTTCCCATGTCTCACTCCCAGAATCTTCATGCCTCACTCTTAGTATTCCCACACCTCACTTCTAGTATTCTCACCCCTCATTTCCAGTATTCTCACACCTCACTCCCAGTATTCCCACACCTCACTCCAAGTATTCTCACACCTCATTCCAGTATTTCCACACCTCACTCCCAGTATACCCTCGCCTCACTCCCAGTATTCCCACACCTCACTCCCAGTATTCCCACACCTCATTTCAAGTATTCTCACACCTCATTCCAGTATTCCCACACCTCACTCCCAGTATACCCTCGCCTGACTCCCAGTATTCCCACACCACACTCCCAGTATTCCCACACCTCACTCCCAGAATTCCCACACCTCACTCCCAGTATTTCCACACCTCACTCCCAGAATTCCCACATCTCACTCCCAGTGTTCTCACACCTCACTCCCAGTATTCCCTCCTTACTACCAGTATTCCCAGGTTAAAGTCTAAATCACCAAATTGAATGAATGAAGAAACTGATAAATTTACTTTCCATACATTTTATTTTCTTGATTTCATTATCATTCATATGCTTCATTTTTGTTCTGTAATTAATTCATACACCTTCTCATGTTTTGTTTTGTTTTGTTTTGTTTTAGTATAATTGTATGTGACACTGATTCAAATGTAATCCTGATTTATTTGATTTATTTACTTATGTTTCTTTACTAACCCAGCCATTAGGGGGGCACAAGCCAGTGCACTCTTAGTGCCGGTCCCAAGCCCGGGTAAATGGGGAGGGTTGCGTTAGGAAGGGCATCCAGCGTTAAACATGTTACTTATATTTAGCTGTATACTAAAATATGCATGTTTAAAACATTTACCTGCATCTCTATTTAAATATTTATCCATATTTTATCTATTTTATCCATATTTTATCTATTTTATCCAATAATTTATTTACACCCAAACCCGGGGTCTGGAAATGACTCACATGGAATCATCTGTAGATAATTTTCCATCCATCCATCCATCTTCTCCCGCTTATCCGATGCCGGGTCGCGGGGGCAGCAGTCTAAGCAAAGATGCCCAGACTTCCCTCTCCCTAGACACTTCTTCCAGCTCTTCCGGGGGGACACCAAGGCGTTCCCAGGCCAGCCGGGAGACATAGTCTCTCCAGCGTCTTCCCCGGGGTCTCCTCCCAGTGGGACGCGCCCGGAACAACTTCCCAGGAAGGCATCCAGGAGGCATCCGGAACAGATGCCCGAGCCACCTCAGCTGACCCCTCTCGATGTGGAGGAGCAGCGGATCTACTCTGAGCTCCTCCCGAGTGACTGAGCTTCTCACCCTATCTCTAAGGGATCGGCCAGCCACCCTGCAGAGAAAGCACATTTCGGCCGCCTGTATCCGGGATCTTGTCCTTTCGGTCATGACCCAGAGCTCATGACCATAGGTGAGAGTAGGAACGTAGATCCTCTCCTTGAACTGCCACCTTAAAGTGGTGGAGGGGTTTGAGTACCCGAATGACCCTAGGAGCTATGTTGTCCTGAGATTGTGCGTGAGGTTGAGAGGTTCCGACTAGAGATAGTCGGGATCACCTCTACGCACGGCCTGGGCTCTGGAACCACACTCCTCGAGAGAGGATGGACTCTTTACAACTCTGGAGCTGCACATGGTGAAAGGCGTCGGGCTGGTGTGGGTTTGCTTATAGCCCCCCAGCTCAGCCGCCATGTGTTGGAGTTTACCCCGGTGAACGAGAGGGTCGTTTCCCTGCGACTACGGGTCGGGGATAGGTCTCTCACTGTCGTGTGTGCCTACGGGCCGAACGGCAGTATAGAGTACCCGGCCTTCTTGGGGTCTCTGGGAGGGGTGCTGGACAGTGCTCCGACTGGGGACTCCGTCGTTCTACTGGGAGACTTCAATGCACACGTGGGCAGCGACAGTGACACCTGGACGGCCCCCCTGATCTGAACCCGAGCGATGTTCAGTTATTGGACTTCTGTGCTAGTTACAGTTTGTCCATAACGAACACCATGTTCAAGCATAAGGGTGTCCATCAGTACACGTGGCACCAGGACACCCTAGGCCGTAGCTCGATGATCGACTTTGTGGTCGTTTCATCTGACCTGCAGCCGTATGTCTTGGACACTCGGGTAAAGAGAGGGGCGGAGCTGTCAACTGATCACCACCTGGTGGTGAGTTGGATCCGATGGTGGGGGAGGAAGCTGGACAGACTCGGCAGACCCAAGCGTACTGTGAGGGTCTGCTGGGAACGTTTGGCCGAGCCTCCTGTCAGAGAGATCTTCAACTCCCACCTCCGGCGGAGCTTTGACCAGATCCTGAGGGAGGCCGGAGATATTGAGTCCAAGTGGACCATGTTCTCCACCTCCATTGTCGAAGCGGCCGCTCGGAGCTGTGGCAGTAAGGTCTCCGGTGCCTGTCGAGGCGGCAATCCCCGAACCCGGTGGTGGAAACCGGAAGTAAGGGATGCCGTCAAGCTGAAGAAGGAGTCCTACCGGGCCTGGTTGGCTTGTGGGACTCCTGAGGCAGCTGACAGGTACCGGCAGGCCAAGCGAACTGCAGCCCGGGTGGTTATCGAGGCAAAAACTCGGGCCTGGGAGGAGTTCGGTGAGGCCATGGAGAAGGACTATCGGCTGGCCTCGAAAAGATTCTGGCAAACCGTCCGGCGCCTCAGGAGGGGAAAGCAGTGCCCCACCAATGCTGTTTACAGTAGTGGTGGGGAGCTGTTGACCTCAACTGGGGATGTCGTTGGACGGTGGAAGGAATACTTAGAGGATCTCCTCAATCCCGCCGTCACGTCTTCCATTGAGGAAGCAGAGGCTGAGGGCTCAGAGGAGGACTCGTCCATCACCCAAGCTGAAGTCACCGAGGTAGTAAAGAAACTCCTCGGTGGCAAGGCACCGGGGGTGGATGAGATCCGCTCTGAGTACCTCAAGTCTCTGGATGTTGTGGGGCTGTCTTGGCTGACACGCCTCTGCAGCATCGCGTGGCGGTCGGGGATAGTGCCTCTGGAATGGCAGACCGGGGTGGTGGTCCCTCTTTTCAAGAAGGGGGACCGGAGGGTGTGTTCCAACTATAGGGGGATCACACTTCTCAGCCTACCTGGGAAAGTCTATGCCAGGGTAATGGAGAGGAGAATACGGCCGATAGTAGAACCTCGGATTCAGGAGGAACAATGTGGTTTTCGTCCAGGCCGTGGAACACTGGACCAGCTCTATACCCTCTACAGGGTGCTGGAGGGTTCATGGGAGTTTGCCCAACCAGTCCACATGTGCTTTGTGGATTTGGAAAAGGCATTCGACTGTGTCCCTCGTGGCGGCCTGTGGAGGGTGCTCCGGGAGTATGGGATCGGGGACCCTTTACTAAGGGCTGTCCGGTCCCAGTATGACCGAAGCAGGAGCTTGGTTCGCATTGCCGGCAGTAAGTCAGACTTGTTCCCGGTGCATGTTGGACTCCGGCAGGGCTGCCCTTTGTCACCGGTTCTGTTCATAATTTTTATGGACAGAATTTCTAGGCGCAGCCAGGGGTCGGAGGGTGTCCGGTTTGGTGACAACACGATTTCGTCTTTGCTTTTTGCAGATGATGTTGTCGTGTTGGCTTCATCAGACCAGGGCCTTCAGCATGCACTGGAACGGTTTGCAGCCGAGTGTGAAGCGGCTGGGATGAGAATCAGCACCTCCAAATCCGAGGCCATGGTCCTCAGTCGGAAAAGGGTGGCTTGCCCACTTCAGGTTGGTGGGGAGTTCCTGCCGCAAGTGGAGGAGTTTAAGTAAGTATATAATTTTCTATATTCTATATTTTTTATTATTATTATTATTATTTTTTCTGTTTATTGTGAAAAACGTAAACCAGGTGGGGAACGTTACTCATCCTAGAAGTGTGAGAAGGTGATTTTGATTCATTTCATTCCAGTAACTCTGGAAAGAGTATGAAGTAATTTTCAAAGCTGCGATAATAAAAACAAACAATAAAAGCCATCAGTCATTTTTATACATTTATGTACAGCAAATTATGCTGTAAACAACAACATATAAGTGCTACACTTTTCAGACGGCATTGTTCTCCTTATTCTCTTCTTATTGGAAAGACAGAAAACTGAACAATCCACAGGCATCAATCAACCGAGTCGGCAGATTGTCATTTAGGAATGGCATTTACCAGTTTTTCTTTCTCTTTTCTTGCTTATGCAGAGCAATGACTTTTTCCAATATTTTTTCACCTGCTGAGTTTGACAGAAAAAGCGTGACATTTGAAATCATCAAACTTTCAGTCGACGTGGCGTTTATTGTCTAAAATTGTCATCTATCACTTCACATTCATAAACTGGGATTCTGCTTTGTGGGCAGATATATATTATTCATGAATCAGTACCTACAATTGGTTTGGAACCAGTAGCAATCTTGTTCAGACGTTGCTCAGTGAGAGCTGTGTCTTTTTCTATGGTTACAACCAATCACACACTCATTTATACTCATGTGCTTTACAAACGGTGGGACTTCTCTTCAGATCTGCCCGATTCATCCCCTACCTCTGAAGACCAATCTGTGTGAGGATGGTTCCACATCAACAACCTAAAGTTCCATGAAGTTTGCTAAGCGACTAAAGAATCCAATTGAGGATGGATTTGGACTGGAATTCATATCAGCAGTCTGCTATAATGGTTCAGGAGCACAATTAGGATGGACAGGTCTCAATTTCAGCACCTATCACTGAACAGCTCAGCTCAAGGTTTCTTCCTAATAAGTCTCAGGAAGTTTTTCCT
Organism: Silurus aristotelis; assembly: GCF_946808225.1. NCBI lineage: Eukaryota > Metazoa > Chordata > Actinopteri > Siluriformes > Siluridae > Silurus > Silurus aristotelis. The sequence continues at coordinate 2,963,655 of NC_139574.1, forward strand.
TGCCATAGTCGACCATTAGGGAAAAATGTACAGACACTAAACACACTACACATTCTTTTATATAATCTTTTTTTTTTTCTTTATGACTTTGTCAAAGTTTTGGGGCTCCTAGTTTTAAGTCTTCCTAAGACTTTTTGCAGAAGAAGCACATATGGCCGGGGAACATCAGGTGTCCCAGTGCTTTGTCCACACAGTGTGAACTTTGAGGTTTCTCATGGTGTGGTCGAAAAGCGCTGTGTTAAGTGTAATCCCACTTCATAGTTCCACTCAGTCGCTCTGTATTGCATTATAACTCCAACCTCATCATGATGCTGATGATCATGTGGGTGTTAAGTGGCTGCGAGTCACACTGATGAGAACCAGTGAATAAATGAGGAAAACAAAAAACAAAAAAAATGAAGCAGAGGAGCAACCTGCAGAGGAGGGCTGCATGCAAATGGTTTCAGAACAGATGGTGGTCAGCGTTTGTGATGCTCGACATCACCCGGGTGTCTGTCATTATTAGCTGAAAACCATGGAAATAATGTAGGGAGAGAAAGAGTGAGAGAGAGAGAGCCCATGAGATGAACCTCCATGTCCCAGATTCCTTCTTTTCAAGATATGAGTTTTCCCGAATGCAGCCCCAGTGAGTGTATCTCTCTCTCTCTCTCTCTCTCTCTCTTTTTCTCTCTCTCTCTCTCTCTCTCTCTCTCTCTCTCTCTGCTGTGTAGGCCCACTGTTCTTCTCTTTATATAGATCAGAATCTGACTGAACCCCTGCTGTTATCTTGCTGACAGGAATAAATGATACGAGTGTGAGAATATAGCCTGTTTATGAGCAGCAGGTCCTGCTCAGGCTCTGAAATATCAAAGCGATTACACATTCAGGGGAAAAACCTATACATCATTTACACCAGGCTTTCAAATAAAACCTCTCAGTAGAGAAGATGAAGAGTAGATCGGGTTGGAAAGGTGGCGAGCTGAACACCTGGCCGTTTAGAAAAAATGAACATATTACAGAAACTATGTGCTGACGCTCTTTCAGCAAAAAATCTCCCAAATAGAGTCATTTTTTCACTCCAGAAACATTTATATTGATGGAATTGGGAATTCACCCTTATCCAGCAGTGACTTACACTTTTCTCAGTTATACAGGACTTGAGAGTTAAGGGCCTTGCTAAACGGCCCCAGCAGTGGCAGCTTGATGATGCTGGGATTTGAACCCATGACCTTTCAATCAGAAATCCAACATTTTTCCACATCATACAGCCGTGGCCAAGAGGTTTGATTTTCACAAAGTCTGCTGTTTCAGTGTTTTGAGATGTTTCTATGGTATAATGAAGTATTTCATAATTTTCGAAGGCTTTTATTGACAGTTACATTAAGTTTATGAAAAAAGTCAATATTTGCAGTGTTCGCTAATATTGTTTTGTTTGTTTTTTAAGCTATTCTTTATGATTTTACATTTACATTCTTTGGCAGATGCCCTCGTCCTGAGCAACTTACAATTATATACAACTGAGCAGAGGAGGGTCTTGCTTAAAGGTCCAGCAGTGGCAAAGCTTGGTGGAGCTGATATTTGAACTCATTACCTTTTGGTGAGAAGTCCAACATCCTAACCACTGAGCTTTTTCTTCCCCATGTTTTTTTTTTTTTCTCTGTATTTATTTATTATAATTTATATAATTTTTTCCCTTAATATTTAAAACATGATCGTTATTTGAATAGACGTACTTACAATTTATTTATTTTTATAGATTTCTTATTTCTGTTGTAGTTAAGTACAAATAATGATTTGCTTTTATGCAGATGAAACACTGCCTGCATGAAACATGCATTGTTTTAAACTCCATTTAAAGTCTATGTTCAAACATATGTCTATGTTGGGTGGGTTCCTGTTCCATTTCTGTAATGGAATTGCACAATTCCTTGTTTACATTTCCACAATCATGGGTCAGGCTAAACTCGTCCAAATTAGACAGATTACTGCATCACGTTTGTTCTTATAGACTGAAAAATACATGTTTATTTAGAAAGAATTCAGTTGCATTGAAATGGAGAAGAAAAATAATGCAGTCCTGAAAAGACTTGAAAATTCATTTGAACTTCACTCCTCAGTGAACACACAGGGTTCTAGAGAACTGAATCAATACACAATACACATAAAATAAATCAATCTTACTGTAAACTCTATGATAAAAGTTTTGGAACACCAGACTTTCACAGCCATATGTGGTTTCTTTTCAACCTGCTAGAAGAAGACCATTCTACATAAAGGTGGATGTACTAGGAGAGCCAAACCTGTTCCAGCATGACAATGCAAACCCTGTGCACAAATCCAGCTTTATGAGGATCTGCTTTCCATGAGTTGGAGTTGAAGATATCCTGCTTTGTAGCTCCAACCCTATTGCACCCCAGGCCTCCTCACCTCCTCACCTACATCAGTACCTGACTTAACCAATCTTTGTGGCTGAATGAATCTCCACAAATCTCCACAAAATCCAGTGAAACATCTTTCCAGAACAGTGGAGGTTATTAGAAGAAGAAATGGAGAATAAATGTGGAATGGGGTGTTGAAAAAACAACTAGTTTTAAAGACTGGTGTCTACAAACAAAATTGTTTAATTATAGATATTATATAATTCCACTATAATTATATATAATGTAAGTTTAAAACTGTTTTTTTATATCATTCATAGGCTTTCTGAATTAAAATGTAGTAAAGGTGTACGATTGAAGATTCCACACCTGCAAACATACATTTTAGTGCCTTTTTTGTTCCAGAAATGGTTTTTGGTGTATCTCCAATTCATTAGTGTGCCTCATTAACTACAAGGAAGTACAAATCCGTTCCAGTTAGGCACGATTTCCTTCTGGGATCGTTTAAGTGAAATGTCTAATTGTGCTGCTAATGATTGATCATGTGATTTGAAAAGCTCTGTTAGGTAACCAGTTCTCTGACTTTTTTCCAGACCAGTTTTTCACTATTAGTTATATCAGTATTAATATTATACTATTTCCGATTTCTCCACAAACAATTCAACTCAGTTCAGTATTTTATACTGAATAGCACTTTCAAGAGTGGACATTGTTCATAAGTAGCTTCACAGTAGAAGATATATTACAAATATACATTTCAGCATCATGAAATCATCTCTATAAGTTTATGAGCAAGTGGTGAATGGCAAAGAAAAAAAAAACTTAGACTTTAACAGCAAATAAACGTTGAGAGGAACCAAACTCCAAAAGGGAAGCCATCCTTATCTAGGTGCCACCAAATGTCCGTTTGACCAACTGACGACGTGCGTCACCACGTCTGAGATTTCATCTCGGACAGCGAGTTACAACAAAGAACAAAACCTGGAATCCACATGATCACTTCTGCACCCACATTACTCGTCTTGTTTGGCTCCTGAAGACTTCACATCGGTACCAATGTAACAAAAATAAACCTTTTTCTTTTCATAAGCACAAATTGTGTTGAACCTCCCCAGAGCACCCAGCACTTTGTCCTGAACACGCCTCTCATTTAGAAGCCATGGAGAAATGTTCTACACAAAGAGCAGAATGTAAAAGCTTCCAGCTGCTTCAACTTTCCCTTTTAATTGCATTATGAATTCTCAGAATTTTCATATTCATAGTTTTGTCCATAGTGAGCTCATTAAACGTGCCTGTTCAACCACATTTCTCCAGCTTTCTCTCATTACATCTGGAGTATCCAGTCTTCCAGTTGTCCCATGAGGATGTCCAGATGGTTTAAAGTTCAAATCTTTTATCAACAAATGTGGAAGAGTTGAACTTTTCCAATTAGTAGCTAACTACCTTACCTTCAGGATTTCCTGGAACTCGATTGCTACATAAATCTGAAAAAATGATCCACCACCTGAAATATTACAGTGCTTTATTACACTTGCACCACTTTTAGCTAGCTATGATACAGTGCTACTGAAGCACAGAGGGTTAAGGGCCTTGCTAAAGGGCCCCATTAGTGGCCTTAACCATTAAGCCACCACCTCTGCAGACAAACAAAATGAACCCCTAGCCCAGTATTTGAAACAAGTCATAGAACAACTTTAACTTTCAGCTGCTCCTATTAGGGGGCGCCACGGAGGATCATCTGTCTCCATACCCCCCTGTCCTCTACATCTGCCTCTGTCAAACCAACTCCCTGCATGTCTTCCCTCACCACATCCATAAACCTCCTCCTTGGTCTTCCTCTTTTCCTCCTTCCTGGTGGCTCCATCCTCAGCATTCTCCTACTGATATACCCCATGTCCCTCTTCTGCACATGTCCAAACCATCTCAATCTCACCTCCTTTGCCTTTTCTCCAACACGTCCTACATGCGCTGTCCCTCTAATAAACTCATTTCTAATCCTGTCCATCTTCATCACTCCTAACGAAAAAATCAACATCGAAACAAGTCATAGAACAATCCGGAAATTTTACACCGTCATTCTATCATTGTGGGTTTTTTTTCTTCAATGTTACTTTCTCTCTGAATAGTCTCTATAATAAAGACATATTGTTCCTTTAATTCAGGGCAAAGTCAAGAAGTCTAAGGTGTGCCGAACGCCATCCCTCAGGAAATGTTTCCGTTTTTGTAATGAATGCATTTTCTATTAATTTTATATTTTTTGTGTGACACGTAATTGCTCTTATAAAGGCCATCAGTGTGAATCAGGGAAAGCGTGGGCAATCAGCGTGCTCCGGAGAGCTTCTACCGCCGCTGTCGCTCGAACCACTCATACCTCTCTCGATGCAATTAAATAACGAGCCGCTAGTCATCTGCCTACATTGTGATTTAAAGCTCCGAACAAGAAATTACTGGTGTTTTTCAGACGCGATTGTAATCAGACGATCCTGCGACTAACGCCACTCTGAGAAACTCTCAGAGTGAAGGAGGTGATGCAGAAAGGCAGCGCTGCATTTAATGCAAACAGGAGAGATAAATAGGACCATTTTTTCGTGTCCATGCAACAAGAGATGATATTTCCTGAGAAAGGTCAAAGGAAAACAGCCAGATTGATGTGCACTAGGAGAAATCTTGAATCACCCACTACAAAACATTTCAAAACATAAGATCATTCGTAGGATGTGTCCAATCTTTAGAATTCTCATTTTTATACAGTCTTTGCTATGTATATGGGCAAATAATTAGCAAAAGCTTTTGGACACCTTTATTTTGAGCATCTCATCAATTTGGTCTTATAATAACCTCCACTCTTCTGGGAAAATGTTCCACTAGATATTTTAGAGTTCTAGCACATCTAGAGACATCCTATACAACTGTGAACGTTAAACTTCTTGATTACCATATGAGGGAAAAACCTCATATGACTGGAAAGGTCTGGTCCACCAATACATTTAGCAACATAGAGTAGCTTTTACATGTTAAGATCCTGAAAAGTGTATTTTGATCATCTTAACTTCATGACTTAGGGTCATAATGTTCTACAGTGAGTGATGAGAGCTGTCCAAACCATTTCTTGAACAGCTTTATTAACTCTGGGAAACATCTACCAGGACAGTAGGAGAGCAATCAATATCATCAAGATGAATAATCTCCCTCATCGCAGTCATTTTACATTCCCACCATCAGGCGGATGCTACAAGAGTGTTAAAGCCAGAACTTCAAGACTAAACACCAGTTTTAATTCACAGCACATCAGGCTTGTGAATGCCACCCATCCACTGCTGCTCCCTCCATCAATGCAGGGACAAGATCGCCTCCTGAATCTAAGAATCTTTTTTTCCCCTATGGTAAGTGTGAAAACAGTGTATTTTCTTTTCTTTTCTTTTTTTTTTGAGAGACATGATTCTATGCAATAAACCCAGTCATGAAACGGTATTAAATTTCTTTAACCAAGCAAATATAAAATGTCCAGATGTTAAATGTCAAGATGCTCCTCTTTATTCTCAATTGAAAAATCCTCCCTTTAGCATGCAAAACAGCTTTACCCACTTTCAGCACCTGGACAGTTCTCTAAACTTCTTCTTCTTCTTTCGGCTGCTCCCATTAGGGGTCGCCACAGCGGATCATCCGTCTCCATACCACCCTGTCCTCTATATCTGCCTCTTTTACACCAACTACCTGCATGTCTTCCCTCACCACATCCATGAACCTCCTCCGTGGCCTTCCTCTTTTCCTCCTACCTGGTGGCTCCATCTTCAGCATTTTTCTACCAATATAATTCATGTCCCTTCTCTGCACATGTCCAAACCATCTCAATCTCGCCTCCCTCACCTTGTCACCAAAACATCCTACATGTGCTGTCCCTCTAATAAACTCATTTCTAATCTTGTCCATCCTCGTCACTCCCAACGAAAACCTCAACATCTTCAGCTCTGCTACCTCCAGCTCCACCTCCTGTCTTTTACTCAATGCCACTGTCTCTAATCCATACAACATCGCAGGTCTCACCACAGTCCTATAAACTTTCCCTTTCATTCTTGCAGATACTCTTCTATCACAAATCACTCCTGTCACTCTTCTCCACCCACTCCACCCTGCCTGCACTCTTTTCTTTACTTCCCTAACACACTCTCCATTACTTTGCACTGTTGACCCCAGGTACCTGAACTCCTCCACCTTCTCCACCTCTTCTCCCTGCAACCGCATCACTCCACTGCCCTCCCTCTCATTCACACACATGTACTCTGTCTTACTCCTACTGACTTTCATTCCCCTTCTCTCCAGCGCATATCTCCACCTCTCCAGGCTCTTCTCAACCTGCTCTTTACTCTCACCACAAATCACAATATCATCTGCAAACATCATAGTCCAGGGAGACTCCTGTCTGACCTCGTCCGTCAACCTGTCCATCACCACTGCAAACAGGAAAGGGCTCAGGGCTGATCCTTGATGCAGTCCAACCTTCACCCTGAACCAGTCTGTCGTACCTACTGCACACTTTACTGCCGTCACACTGTCCTCATACATGTCCTGCACCACCCTCACATACTTCTCTGACACACCTGACTTCCTCATACAATACCACAACTCCTCTCTCGGCACCCTGTCGTACGCTTTCTCTAAATCCACAAATACACAATGCAGCTCCTTCTGTCCTTCTCTATACTTCTCCATCAACATCCTTAAAGCAAATAAGGCATCTGTGGTGCTCTGCCTCGGCATGAAACCATACTGTTGCTCACAGATGGTCACCTCTTCTCTCAACCTGGCTTCCACTACTCTTTCCCATAACTTCATGGTGTGACTGATCAACTTAATTCCCCTGTAGTTACTGCAGGTCTGCACATCTCCCTTATGCTTAAAGATCGGTACCAGCACACTCCTTCTCCATTCCTCAGGCATCCTCTCCCCTTCCAGAATCCTGTTAAACAATCTGGTTAAAAACTCCACTGCCATCTCTCCTAAACATCTCCACGCTTCTACCGGTATGTCATCTGGTCCAACCGACTTTCCATTCTTCATCCTCTTAATCGCTGCTCTCACTTCCTCCTTACTAATCCTATCTACATCCTGCTTCACCAACTCCACATCCTCCAACCTTCTCTCTCTCTGATTTTCCTCATTCATCAGCTGCTCAAAATACTCCCTCCATCTTATCAACACACTCTCCTCACTAGTCAACACATTTCCCTCTCCATCCTTTATTGCTCTAACTTGCAGTACATCCTTCCCAGCTCGGTCCCTCTGCTTGGCCAATCGGTATAAATCCTTTTCTCCTTCCTTAGTGTCCAACCTCTCATACAGCTCCTCATATGCCTTTTCCTTGGCTTTCGCCACATCCCTTTTAACCTGCTGCCGCATCTCCTTGTACTCCTGCCTACTTTTCTCATCACTCTGTCGATCCCACTTCTGTTTTGCCAACCTCTTTCCCCTAATGCTCTCCTGCACTTCCTCATTCCACCACCACGTCTCCTTGTCTTGCTTTCTATTTCCAGATGTCACACCAAGTACTTTTCTAGCTGCCTCCCTCATCACTCCTGCAGTAGTTGCCCAATCATCCGGCACCTCTTCACCACCACCGAGCCCCTGTCTGACCTCTTCCCTGAACCTCACACTACACTCTTCCTCCTTCAGTTTCCACCATCTTATTCTTCTTTCAAACCTTACTTTCCTCCTCTTCTTCTTCGCCTCCAAAACCACCCTACAGACCACCATCCGATGCTGTCTAGCTACACTGTCCCCCGCCAACACCTTACAGTCTCCAATCTCCTTCAGGTTGCATCTCCTACACAGAAGATAATCCACCTGTGTGCACCTTCCTCCACTCTTATACGTCACCCTATGATCCTCCTTCTTCTTAAAATACGTGTTCACCACTGCCATTTCCATCCTTTTAGCAAAATCTACCACCATCTGCCCTTCCACATTCCTCTCCTTAAAACCATACCTACCCATCACCTCCTCATCACCTCTGTTCCCTTCACCTACATGCCCATTAAAGTCTGCCCCAATCACCAATCGTTCTTTCCTAGGTACACCATCTACCACTTCATCTAATTCACTCCAGAATCTTTCTTTCTCCTCCATCTCACAGCCAACTTGTGGAGCATAGGCACTGATGACATTTATCATCATCCCTTCAACTTCCACCTTCACGATCATCACCCTATCAGAAACTCTCTTCACCTCCACTACACTCTTACTGTACGCTTCCTTCAGAATCACCCCTACACCATTTCTCTTCCCATCCACACCATGATAAAACAGTTTAAACCCACCTCCAATGTTCCTGGCCTTACTCCCTTTCCACTTGGTCTCCTGAACACACAACACATCTACCTTTCTCCTCTCCATCATATCAGCTATCTCTCTCCCTTTACCCGTCATAGTACCAACATTTAAAGTACCAACCCGAACCTCTACTCTCCTACACTGCTCCTTTTCCTGCCGTCTCTGTAGACGCCTTCCTCCTCTCCTTCTCCTCCTTCGGCCAACAGTAGCCCAATTTCCACCGGTACCCTGTCGGCTAACGATACCTGTGGCGGTCGTTGTTAACCCGGGCCTCGACCGATCCGGTATGAAATTCTCATTTGTGATCCGCATATTTGATTTGGCACATGTTTTACGCTGGATGCCCTTCCTAACGCAACCCTCCCCATTTACCCGGGCTTGGGACCGGCACTAAGAGTACACTGGCTTGTGCCCCCCTAATGGCTGGGTTGGGACAGTTCTCTAAACATTCAGCTGAAATACTTTGCCGTAATAAAACTTACCAAAGATGTTCTTCACTAGAGATTTCTTTATGATCCAGTTCATCCCAGAGTAGTTCAATAGGATTTAGGTGCAGTGACTGGGCGGGTCGTTCCATGATAGATGACACTCCAGATTACTTTTTGCTCTGAGCTGCAGTCCAGACAGAACTGAAGTATGGTGATGAAGTATGGAATGGGAGCCATGTTGGTTCAGGATTCCTTTCACTTTCCAGAACCTTCCCTCCTCCAAAACAACCGCAAACCATTGTGTGGTGGGTGGGGGTGAGGGAGTCTGATCACATCTTCTCTCCTGTTTTCTTTCTTACACAAGTTCTTCTGTTAGAGACAAAAACGTCCCATTTGGACTCCACAGAACTTTCTTCCACTCCCTTAAATGTCCAGTTCTCGTGTGTTTTTGCGTTTCGCCGCGTTTGTTGGATAGGAACAAAAGGAAGATGCATGTGTCTCTCAAAATCCATAAAAAATAAAAGATTGTCAGGCTTTTCTAATGTGAAGTTTACTCGAATGGTAATTTAAACGAAGCAAAATAATGGCAATATACAGATTTTTCTGGCAGTGTAGGTGTTTTTTTTTATTATTATTTCTTCTTTTTTTATTACACCCACTTTTCTGTGTTTCACCTCATCCTTCACCTCACATAACTTCAAACCGGATGATATCACCCTCTTCGCGTATCCAATACAAGACACACTGGAAATGATGTCACATTTGCCTTCTGGCACGTGTGAGTGTATTAGACAGATGACATCCGGGCCTTTTAGAGGGATCAGGGTAATAACGGTGAGAGAAACTACAGACGTCTTCTAACCCACCGAAGCCAAGAGCACCGCTATCGCCTTCCTTTATTTTCTTTGAAGATGTGGAGGTGGAGGTCTTTGAAGTGTGACTGATGAAAAACATGATATGAACAACTGAAAGGATCGGGGGTTGAGAGGGGGAGGGGGTGGAGAAAAACTCGCTACAGGGATAAAAAATTATGAGAAAAAAAATCTTGCCTTGACGTGTATTTCTGCTGAGGGAACCAATTCACCTGAACAAGATAGAGTTAGAAAACAGGTTTTGTTCTTCTACCAAAATGTCTGGAACCTGATTGGGTCAAAAGGTGTTTTCAAGGTAGAAATTGTGATAATAGCAAAAGCTTATTCATAGCGACGTACTGCTTCACCTAAAGCTTTATACACTATATGGGCAAAATTTGTGGACACCTGTCCATGACATTTTAGTTTTAACATCCCATTCCACATTTAGTCACTATTTTATCTAAAGGTCCACTATTCTGGAATGATGTTTCAGTAGATATTGTTTCAAATTTGTGAGAGTTCACTAAGCCACAAGAGTTTTACTTAAGTCAGGTGCTAATTTTCAATAGCACTGGAGTTCTATAGCAGGAGATCTTCAACTCCAACCCCTGGAAAGCAGATCTATGATAGAGTTCCTACAATTGTGTGCCTCCAACCTTGTGGGAACAGTTTCTTGAAGTACCACATAGGGATGGATTTTCGGTGCTGAGGATGTTTCCCTTCTGAGTCTGGTTCCTCTCAAAGTTTCTTCCTCATGCCATCTCCAGAGAGTTTTTCCTTCGCCGGTCGCCACTGACTCGCTCATTAGGTATAAGTGTACAGTTCTAAGGAATAAACTTATAGGCACTAAATTTATACAAACTTTTATAAAACTTTATACCTATTTATTCTCTGTAAAGCTGCTTTGAGTAAATGTCCATTGTACAAAACATAAAAAAAATTATTTGAATTGATTATGGCAGGGAAGTTAGGTGTCCCAATATTTTTGTAACATCTATAGAAGGAGACTCCAGTGCCAGTGCTTTGTGAGAGATAAAACACTAAAAACATAAAAATAAAGATGGTACACTGTTCTAGAATAAAAATAAATTGGCGATAAATAGGTTGCCGATTTTCTTGGGTATTATGGGCTGTTATGGGAAACTACCCAACTTTAGGGTGGTAACTCGGCTTTACTACATCACCCCCACCCCACATCCCAAACCACCCCACCCACACACACACACACTTTATCATTTTTTTTTTTTATTTTTATTTTTTTTTTTTTTATAAATATTACTTTACGATTCCTTTGGCAACATAAATAAAAATACATAAATCTGACAGGAAATAATTACAGTCCAAAGAGATCATCACAAATTCGCTGTCTTCCATAAAAATCTCGTAAAAAGCCTTTTCCCGCTCAGCATTCACTGTGTTTGTTTCTCCACAAAAATGTTTTTTTTTTTTAATGTTCTATTTTCTGGGGTTTTCTGAATCCCGTTCTTATCACGTCTCATTAAACTGATGTTTCATTTCCTGCCGGCTCTGTTCTGTTGCCCGGTTGTGCTTATTGCCCCTGTGTTGTATTCAATCTCCCATACACGTCATAAATAACGCTACAGTATCCCCTACAAACACCCCCCCCCCCTCAACCCCACAGGCCTTTTCCTTAGCATTAGCGATGATGAACGATCTGCGTTCCGGCCGTTTGTGGATCAAACAGCCTCCTCTAGGACACGCCGGAACGACATTGTCATCTTTATTTACAAGCCTAACCTTTGTTTCCTGCTCGGCGTTCGCCTTTGCTTTGCCTGCCGAGTAAACATTCGCCGCGCAACGAGTCTCTGCTGGGACATAATGTAGGATAACGACAGGAAGTCATGTTCTGTTCGGAGAAATCTGCACTCCATCGCGATGCGCGCTCGTTTCGGCAACGCCGCAGAGCTGTTGGTGGAGCTCCAGCACGCTGAGCCCTGAGGCTCATTACTGGCGCTGAGGAACAGTGGAGCTTTTAATGGCTTTTCACACTTTTCACCGGAATAAAATGGTTAGATTGGTGTTGAGAGTCTTGTTTTTCAACCCAAATGCTTATTCCACTGCATTATATTCTGCATTATATCAAATTTCGAAATACACGTTGGGAAAAAACCTTTAAATTCATTCATTTGTGATGGTTTTGTTGCGTTTTGTGTTTAGCTCATTATCATTGTTGGAACAAACTCTTATTTGAGACACACAATTGCATAAGATGTCATTGTATGCGAAGGCATGAAATATTCCCTTCACTTAAACTACGAGACTCAAATCTGTTCCTGCATGACAATGACCCTGTGCACAAAACCGGCTCCATGAAGATCTGCTTTACACGGCTTGGATATGGTGGAAGATCTCCTGCTATTTCTGATTATAGATCTTCTTAACTCACAACAAAATTCTAATTATCTTTAGCAGACGTCCGTATCCACAATGACTTACATTTATCTAATTCATACAAGTGAGCAGATATGGGGTTGAGGGCCTTGCTCAGGGGCCCAGGAGTTGACTGGAATTTGAAGCCAAAGTCCGATGCGCTACCACTAAGCTACCACATCTCCATCGGTATTTACCCCCTCTTTAAAGGTTCTGTGTGGAGGTTTACTTACCAGAATAAAGAATGCCAGGATCTGACCTTGAACCTCCACTAGAGGCCCTTCTTATTTAGTTCTTTGTTGTCTTGTGTCTTTTTGGCATTCTGTGCAGCAATTTGGAGCTGGAGGACCACCATTTTCTTTCAGTGTATACTGCATTGACAGTATATGGTTGAAACTACAAAGACACTTACTTGAGGATTCCTTTCATAATGTGTTTGTATGCCAACTCTGGTATGTTAATTGCCATTTGTGCCACCTGTGGAAAATTTCTCCTGTGTGAACACAATGCTCTTCAAATTCCTCGCCTGGTGTGTAACATTGCCTGAAGTTTGCCTCGTTTTCCAGCTTATTAAACTTTGTGGATGACCTTTTGTTCCCTTGCTTTTTTTCTCTTTGAATTTTCAGACCATGGGCTTTGAGGATAACCTTCGGCTTTCTATTTTTTTTTTGGCATTTTTGCTTTTTTGGACTTCATCCCCATGAGAGTCTGTCTTTGCATTTGGATTTACCACTCTCCCAATGGCCTAACAATAGTGTCTAAATTTTACACTCTCAACCTTTAACAAGATAAGAAGCTTTAAAAATCCACTAAGGAACCATTTTTTAACATGTTGTTTGTCAGTGGGACATTTTGTTGGAACACCAGTCCAACCTTCTGTTGGGTCTCCAAATTTCTGCATTAGAAAAAAGTTCCTTTTTTCTGGAGGCCTTTTTTGAAAGCTACAAACACTTAAAGAACCAATTTTTAGAAAGTAGGCATGAACAAGGTAAGGTACACTTTGATTTAAAGTATTTACTGTTCACTGGACAAATAAATAAAGAATAAAAACGTTCTCTGTCAGTTCCTTGTAGATTCATGTGATCGTTTGCTTTGTAAATTAAATAACAGACTACATATATTACAGTTATTTAGTAATAAAGTAGGACCAGTGTTATTCCAAGTATTTGAAATACAATAAAAATTAAATCACTAGACTTTGGCCAAATTATTATTATCACTTCTCCTCCAAAGCCTTCACACAAGATTGTTCTTATTGTTCACTTTATTTTTCCTGAGCAAACATCCATATTTCTCGAGACCTCGAGACTCATTAATGTGTTTTTCTCAGCACAGTGATTGCTCAGATGAAACCCAGAGCCCCAGCTGTGCATGTGGAGGATGGGTTGGATGTACAGAAGGGACCCAATTTAAAGCAGAGGGTCAGTGACTCCGAGACTGAGGGAGGCAGTGTGGTTATCACAGTGAGGGTGAAAAGAGTACGCCTCCTCGCTCTTTCAGTGTGCTTTTATTGCTCTTCATAGATTTCAAGAAGTAATCAGCCTTTCAAGCAACTAAGACCTGACCCTCACAGAGAAAGAGAACACCTTCATTTTAGATTTTTTTACTTAAATAAAACCTGTTTGTACCCCCCTACCAACCCCCAGATGGAGTATCTCCATGACTACTAAAGGCCTGCATGTTGAAGCTGGGAGACCATTTAATCAGAGTCTGAAACAGTAGAAGACCCCCCAACTGTGGAAACATCCTGCATTATCCTAGTTCCAAATAAACCATACCTTGGAAAGCTGAATTACTTCAGGCCAATTGCTCTGATGTTTTCACGTAATGAAGACCATGGCGAGGGTGCTGCTACACCATGAGGCCACAGGCCCACCAGTCACTTGACCCTCTACAGTTTGCATACCAGGAGAAGGCAGAAGTGGAGAATGCCATTATTATATGCCTGAAAGGCAGACCTCAGTATGTGCAACTGGGGGACTTCAGGTCTGACACTTTGGTCAGTAGTACGGAAAAGCCACAGGGGACTGTGCTTTTTCAGGTTCTGTTTATCCTGAACACACCAGAGAGTCCTGCCACGGTGTGGACAGGAGGAGGAGTACAGGAAACTGATCCAGGACTTTGTTGCATGGTGTGACTTCTACCACCTGCACCTTAACACCACCAAGACAAGGGAGATAGTGGTGGACTTCAGGAAGCCCAGGCCTCAACCGGAGCTTGTGACTATCAAGGGTGACTGTGTGGAGTTTGTAAAGGTTTATAAATACCTGTACAGCTGCTACAGATATTCTATCCGACTGTTTTGGTAAGTGCCCTCTTCTATGCAGCAGTGTGCTGGGGAGGCATCATCAAGAAGAGGACGCCTAATGTCTGGACAAGATGGTGAGGAAGGTGGGCTCTGTTGTGGACTCACAGCTGGAAAGCCTGACAGCAGTGGCAGAACCTCAGGTGGTTCCTCTCCATGCTTCAATGTGTCTCATTAATTTCACTTCGGGGGAAAAAGTCAGTGCTGAGATTTCTATCTGTTCTGGACTGTACTACACACTGTACACTATGCACCTTAACACTTCGGTTTGCACAGGACTTATTAAAAAACACTCTATCTATCTATCTATCTATCTATCTATCTATCTATCTATCTATCTATCTATCTATCTATCTATCTAGGATCTAGATAATTTCAGGGAAGCAGGTTCTGAAAGGAGCATTGGGATACTGGAATGACTGTGAATCAAATACCTACAAAGACATAAAGAATGAAAAGGAGTAATTTCACTTTTTAAAGGTTATATAGTAACCTACATCCAATATGTCAGTTTGTTTTGATTTCCCTCATGCTATCATGTCCTGAAGCAAATCTACTGATCAATTTTGTCTTCCTTATTTTCGTGCAGGTTTGAAGTTTGAAGGACAGGTTCATATTTCTGACCTGAGTTGTTGATGGAAACCTTGTCAGTTTTGTTGGTGGAAACGAGATCCAGGATATCAATGAGTTTACACCTTTGTTCTCAATGGAAAGGTTTTAAAAGATACACACTTATTGAAATCGGTTTCTGGTGCAATCAGAATGACCTGTGCCTCATCTGCTCTGAATGAAATAACTGAGATCATGTGTTTTATTTGTGTCTGTGAAGATTCTCAGTCATCCAGGTGCAGTTATCTGAAAGTAATATTTGGAATTTGAGTCATGTCAACTGGACTTGTGGACTACTATCTGTCATGTTAACTATCTGGTTGGATTGAAATGTTTTGCTACTCATCCAAGCATCTCTTTTAGTCTAATGGAAGTTGGCAGGATTCCGTAGATTTGTATGCTCCATGGTCGGGGATCCTCAACTCCCTGGGGGTGAGAGTGAGGAGGGAGGTGTTAGGATGGAACTACCCCAGAATCAGAGTAAGGAAAAAGTGTGATTTGGCTTTTCTGGTGGATGTGTCAAGAAGTCTTGATCTTCTTGGGCATGTATGAAAGTGCAGCATAAAAAAAAGGATACAAGTTGTGTCAACAGAATTCCACCTCTGTTGAGAGAAGGATTTTCCATCTGGACATAGATGGCCTCCTACACTCCTTTCTCAAACTATTTCTCTTCACTGTCCAAGACATTTTCGTCCTCAAAAGTGTGCTATTTACATTTAAGACATTTGGCAAACACACTTACCCAGAGTGTTTTGATCCAGAGTCCAACCACTAAGCTACCACCTCATCTGTCCTTCAAATGCAGGTTGCTGACATTGCTGATTCTGTTCCTGAGGTGTTCATCTGCATGACATAACTTCCAGATGTCATATTTGTGTATATAATTGCCAAATTCTCCATTCTGATTGGTCCAAAGGTGTTGATTCATTTTGTACAAGCACAACTACAATTTATAGATGCTATAAGGTAAATTTACATTTATGCTTATTGGCTAATGGTTATCATTTAGAGCAGCATACAATTATCTTTTTATACAATTGAGTAGTTGAGGGTTGAAAGCATTGCTCAAGGGCACAGCTGTGGCAGCTTGATGGCAGAACATCATTTGAACGACATTTAACTTTTCATGCCAATGTCCCACATCTTAATCATTGACCTACAGTACCATTTCCCATAACTGACAACAGAATCTTCTACAGAAGTTCTACAACATTGTATGCAATGGTAATGCAATAAAAAGCATTGAAGCCATTTGGCAGATACCCCCTTATTTAGAGCAACTTATAAAGTGGAAGCTTGGTGGTGCTGGAATTTGAACTAAAACCCCTCTGATCGGAATTTCAGCATTTTTACCACTGAGCTACCACTTAGCTTTGGTTTTCTGACTTTTTTACATATGAGTACAAATTTGTTCAATTCTATTAATAAAACTCTATAATTAGCATCAGCAGAAGGTGCAGAGGTATAACAGAAATTTGATAAAGGATCTGTATATGTGCCGTATTAGGTAAATAATTGTCTTCGTCTGGTGGTAGTTTGGACTCCACTTCATCACACATGTACTGTATGGTTTCAAGTCTCCTGAGCTCTCAGTCGATCTGGGTAAAACTCAACTTGAACCCGGTCAAGTCAGAGGCAATTGCTGGGGATGGATTAGCTCAATCCCAAAGTTTTGTAGTGCACTTAAAGAGATTACAGCAGCTAGCACAGGAGCTAATCCTATTAAAGCAGAACACATGTTGAACCCCTTGTTCCTTCTGCTCCCTCTTTGACTGGCTGAATGTTTAATGACTCTGGAATTCATTAAGGTCAGATATTCTGACCGTGACACTGCAAGATACTGCTCCTTTCAGCTAATAGCATGCTAATGAGGACAACGGCACTTTTCCACAGGGTGAGAAGTCACCGAAGCCTTGCTGAGGCATGATAAAGTGTGACCCTGTGTGGTTTGACAGCCTTCTGAAAGTACATTATTCATTTGTACCTTTTACACCTAATTGGATAAACTTTTCCCATGCAAGGTTTTTGCCTATGAAAACTGCTTTGATTACTTTTCGCTCACTTGCGTCCACCCGCTGTGCCGACATGGACTTGGACTCGCTGCAGGTTGCGCTGGAAATGTTTACTCACCAGGTGGTGAAGAGGACGAGATGAAGGTCTAGAATATGTCCATCACTTGGTTGACAAGAAGCTCAATTTAACTTGACTGAATTGAGATGCTCACTGAGAGACGCTTATAGTTATATGATGAAAGACAATTGTTGTTGTGCTTCTGTTTACTGGAAAATTAAAAAAAGAAAGAGTTACTTTTAGTTTCAGTTAGTTAGGACAAAAAAAGTCACTTCAGACTGCCTTAGAACTGCACAAGTCTCCAACAATGTACAATTAAGAAAGTGAATTTCATACAACAGTCTTTAAGTTGAACCTCTGATGAATTCAGAAATAATTCAGAGATGCTCATACTGAAAACTCCTTGTTACAGATTATGGAACTGTCCACTTTTTTTCAAAATGATTCCTTTAAGGGCCTGGCCACAGTTATTGCCACAGTTCTTTGCTCACTGCCTTCTGCACCTGTGTAGCTACTTGATTCCAGTGGCCTAGTGGAGGTGTAAGTGTACAGAACCTGCAGATGACTGGCATTTTGACCTCCGCCAGAGGACCACCAACAAGACATTTGATGCCTCAAGGCTGTGTTGTGTGCATTGGAGTACGCGTCGAGAACTGAGTTCCGACATACGCCACTGTTCTAGGTAAAGCTGCTTTTGTGGGTGGTCAACCACTCCTTTGCATACCTGGACCACCTCAGAAACATTGGGACAATGAAATTGGGGTAACCCATCAATGTGTCCGTGCCCACTGGAAACTTTGGAAACACCATGTCTGTGATCTACAACACAATTAGGAACATCATTCGTGCTTTTAATCATAACTGTTTGGTCTCTGACTTTGCCAGAGGATGTACTTTCTCCACCAACAACAAAAGCACAAGCTCCCCAAGATGCTCCCCCAAGTTGTTCAAATTCTACAGGGCCACCACTGTGTGCATCAATCACTGTCTGGTTTGGCTTTGCCACCCAAATAAACAAGCTTTGACTTCAGAAACTACAGAAGTTATGTCGGCAGAGACCAACTTGACCTCACTCTAGGACCTGTACATGCCCAGTGTCAGGAAACAGGCTGGGAGAACACTGAAGGACCCCTGACACCTTTCTGTTCCATCTCCTTCCCTCTGGCAGGCAATACAGACTGATCAAACCAGGGACAGCCAGACTCCAAAATAACTTTTTCACAGGCCAAAACAACTTTTCCCTCAAGAAGTCAATAAGTTTCTTTCCCTGCTGTATCAGGTTGTGTGCTCCTATTGGTTCTTGGTTTCTGACGGTCGACTTAGGAGAATTCACTTTAGGAAAGAGTCTGAAATCTTCTGCCACTGACAGAATTTCATCAAAGGAAAAAAATGATTGCAACACCCATTAATTTCCTGTCTGTGAACATCAGAGACCACAGATTTTAGCCTCGGATTATACACTGATCAGACAAAACCTTATGTAATTATAACATTATGAAATGGTGAGGTGAGTTACACTGATTATCTTTTAATCATGGCACCTGTTAGTGTGTGGATATATTTATTAGGCAGCAAGTGAACATTTTGTCCTCAAAGTTGATGTTAGAAGCAGGGCGTAAAGATTTGAGCGAGTTTGATAAATTGTGATGTCTAGACGTCTGGGTCAGAGCATCTCTAAAACTGTAAAAAAAAATATATATATATAATTGACTATGAGGCTAGACTTGAGTCCTGTAGGGAGGTGGTACTATAGCTTAGTGTTTAGTGCTATGGATCTGGATTGGAAGGACACAAGTTAAAATCCCAGGATCACCAAACTCGCTTTATGCAAGTTCCTGAACCATCAGCTGCTCGGCTGTAGGTCAGTCTGTATGAGGGCATCTGTCAAACACCTGTATAACCTCCTATAACCACCACTGACCATCTAAAGTCACATGCAGCATTGAGTTTTTTCTCAAAAATTAAATTAATATATGAATAACAATAATGTGAAGTGAATTCAAAAGGAAAATTCTTTACTGGCATCTCTGTTCTTTACCGCCATCTTGTGTCAAAAACACAAACAACGCTTATAATGGTGACCTGTTCCCTTATTGGTTAATTCAGGTCATGTGACTCTTAGGTTAAAGGTTCGAGAAACTGTATTGCAGTGTTCTAGTAGATTATTTAAATTGATACTACTTCTTATTTTCTTTTTGATTCAATACTGAGGACTTTCAAGACTGAATCGTCGATATTTACATTAAATTTTTTTTTTGGCATTTAGCAGACACTCTTATGCAGTGTGACCTACATTTATCTAATTTATACATCTAAGCAGCTATGGGGTTAAGGGCCTTGCTCTGAGGCCTTGGTGTGACTGGAATTTGAACTTGCGGCTTTCGGTGCCAGAATCCAGTTCCTTACACACTTAGCGGAAAGACAGAATTATTCCTATTAAATAATATGCCACTCCCTTTGTTGTTACCTTTATGCAAAAGAAAATGATGAATGCTATTAATAAAGAAAACTTTTTACAAAACATTATCAGTCACACAAGCCATAATCAATCAAATAATAAATATCCACATTTTTCTCCTGAGGGGTCTGTTAAATAATGAACTCTCATGTTTCGAAAATACATTTTCTCAAATAATATATATCAGATTCAGCCTTATTGGCCAAGTATAAGGACGTCTGATTAAATGGTCATGAGTTCAAATTCAAGTACCATCAACCTGCCATTGCTGGGCCCTTGAGCAAGGCCCTTATCCATCAAGTCACTCTAGATTAAACAAAAAGTCAGCCAAAAGTCATAAATGCAATGGCCACCAGATATAAATAAATGGCCACCAGAAAGAAAAAGCTATTTTGGAGTCTGGCTGGAGTCTGGCTGTCTGTATTTGGGTCAGTCTGTATGGCCTGCCTGAGGGAAAGACTCTGGACAAACTGTATGCAGGGTGTGAGGGGACTCTTATGAGTCTCCCAGACATAGGACGTGTACATAGGGAGGGAGGGCAGGTTCATCCCAATTATGTGGCCTTTGACAATAGACTTTGATGCCAGTGCTTGTCCAATGGGGTGACAGAGTCAAAACAAGACTGATTGATGCCACAAAATAGTTTTATTGGCCATGTGGAATTGTGGCCAGCTTTTACAACTGAGTGATAAAATGCTGTTTTATTTTTTGGAATGAACAGAAATCACAGAAATTGTTCCTATATCATAAGTAGTAAACTCACTAGTATCCATATAGTCTTGTGAGAATGTATTCCTCTTCATACAACATCGCTATGGACACTATTAATACCTTAGAATCATTTCTCCTAGCCTCGATTAGATTAGAAGTTTTGCCTTGGGGAGTCTTTTCTTGTAATTGTGAATATGTACATCACTTGGAAAGTTATAGCTAACTAGCTAGTTGTAGCTAGCTACCATTTATTAATTAAATAAAATGTTAGATCGCAAATGTTCTTTTGACTACCATCTCAATGGGAGCAAACACCTGCGACAACCGGACCTGTTAAATAGCAATTAGCGTTCTGAGCTAGCTGCTAAGAAAACGGTTGAAGGAAAGGAACCTAATAAAGTAAGCAGCTAAAGTGCGTGTAGTTTTATAGTGTTGTTAGTGTTTTTTTCTATATAATGCTAGATAATACACAATCCAGATAGTTACTTTACTCAATATCCCAGTGTCCAGAGCTAATTAGCTTGCTATAATACATGCCTGTTCACATTCCTATGCTTATGTTGTCTATATGAGTTGTCTTGCTCTTACCTCAGAAATTTTGTAGACACAACATTAAACATTTCTGCATGATGTTTGTGTGAGTGAGATATAGAATTATTGTACATCTGAAAGAATTACAATCACATTTAGGGCATTTAGCAGACTGCCATCTCCAGAGTGAAGAGTTTTATCAATGAATAAATCAACACTGGATCATTAGATTACAAACTTAAGATGCAATCAGCCTAAACTCTGTTGAAAGGAATTATAGCAAGCTTTTTTTTTTTATTCAAACAAAAACAAAACAAACGGGGAAAAGTGCTGGTTTAAGTGTTTGAGGAAGAGCTGGGTCTTAATGTGGTAAAATAGATCAAAATAAAAAGTCGACAAAACTCAAATCAAGAATTAATTTATTATTCCAACCATATACGATAATATCTCGATACTCGTCCGCCGTGAAACCCGCTGTCACAAATTCGTTATGACAGCTGAAAAATGTGTCGGATCTCGATATCGACTGAAACTCCCGGTAAACAGGAGGCATGAATATTCTTTTTTAAATTCTCTCTTGTACTTTCTGTGCATTCGGATTAGATTAGATTAGATTAGATTAGATTAGATTAGATTAGATTCAACAGTATTGTGGTTGTGTAAGGTTCATGTACAGAGCCTATAAAATGCAGTTAGCATCTAACCAGAAATGCATATGTGGCCTGTTAACAATAAATAACAGTGTAATAAATAACGGTTTCAGGGTCCATATGTACAGTGATGAGGGTGATAAATGTACAGAAGGTGCAGTAGGTAATAATATATGGATTTACAGGTAGCCCCAGACTTACGAAATAGACAGCGTAGATCTCTTGTGATTTCAAGACTCAACTACTGCAGCTCTCTGCTGGCAGGTCTTCCCCTGAACGCTATCCGTCCACTGCAAATGATCCAAAACGCAGCTGCACAGCTTGTGTTCAATATCTGATATCTGCACGTATCAGATTTAAAACACTGATGCTTGCCTACAAGGCCAAAAATGGACCAGCACCATCTTACCTCAATGACCTCATCACATCTCGCACTGCACCACGCTGTCTGAGATCCTCCAGCACTGCTCCACTGGTACCACCTTCTCTCAGAATGAGAGGTAAGTACATTTCAATGCTCTTCTCTGTTCTGGCACCGACGTGGTGGAATGAACTTCCCCTAGATGTCGTACAGTGGAGACCCTGGTTCTCTTCAAGCGACGACTGAAGACCTGCCTCTTCCTGAAACACTTAAATTAGCACTTTCCAAGTTTGTAGAATTCTAGGGTTATATTTATATTAAGTTTGTAATCTTGCGTACCGTGTAGATTTATTAATTACTAGAGATTTAAAGCACTTTTGTACGTCGCTCTGGATAAGGGCGTCTGCTAAATGCCCCAAATGTAAATGTAAATAGCGACCGGAAAAGTGTTCGTAAGTCGATCATTCGTAAGTCGAGAAGATTGAGACAAAGTTTTTAAGATAAATGTAGTAATTGCTAAATCTATATTGCAAAGATTATATACAGGCGCTCCCCACTTTACGAACGAGTTACGCTTGTAGCATGAATTTGTTCATAAGTTGTTGCTGTGTTCAATATTGACTACGCAAATCTCCTAAAGAGGTCAAGGCTATAAATACTATCAAATAAACAATAAAATATACCAAACAAATCGAAATAAGCAAAATACTGTATACAATATTTTGTATTAAGTAGTAAAAAAGAATATCTAAATTTAATTTACTTACAAAAAATGAATTGGCCCGAGTCCAGTGCGCATCATGTAGACTCGTTACGGTCTACGACTAGCCTCTCCTCCGTTTTCAATTTTTTCATCTCACAACAAATTTTACTTTAAAGACAGGTTTGTTCGTATCTGCGAAAGTCCTAGAGTGAATGTTGGTAAAGTGGGGAGCGTCTGTATAATTAGTGTACTTACCTTAATGTCCACCAGCTGGAGCACTACTTTTGCGTTTTTCTGCAATAGCAAAAAATAAACAAACACTAAAATCACAACGCAAAAATCACAACACACTGTACGAATACTGTATAAAATACGTCTTTTCACAACGAGGACAGAAGAAAGAGGTATTTTAAGTGGGTAAAAATGCGACATATCGTATATCAGTAGAAGAATGCTGAGGATGGAGCCACCAGGAAGGAGGAAAAGAGGAAGACCAAGGAGGAGGTTTATGGATGTGGTGAGGGAAGACATGCAGGTAGTTGGTGTGAAAGATGCAGATGTAGAGGACAGGGGGGTATGGAGACGGATGATCTGCTGTGGCGCCCCCTAATGGGAGCAGCTGAAAGAAGAAGAAGAAAAATGCGACCACCTTTGTACCGAGGCATCACTTTACAGTGAAAATAACATGCAAGACAGTGAGACGTTTTATATATAATTATAATTTATTATAAAATACTATCTTATTATAAAATACTGTAGTTACATGAATATTCAAGCATTAAAACTAATATATGCGTATCTCTGATGCGGGGTATTAATGAGCTCATCTAATGTTAATTAAATCACCAGCTCCATATTCAGCATTCTCCATGAACCGCTTGAATAATTGTTTTTATGAATATTTTATGACACAAAAGTGATGAAGATAATCGTCTTCCTTGTTTTCCCGGGCCGTGAGGATGAATTCATTGGCCTTTACGTTTCATGATGGTCTATTAAAGTTGATGCCATGGTTTGGACCGACTCTCACCGGCATTAATTCAGAGATACATCAGAGCTGCGATTATGTTTGTAAAATCAATAATAATAATACAATAATATATGATGTTACTTTAGAAGTTTACTTCAAAAGTAAATACACAATGCTTCACGGGTATCTCCACTTTAAAGCATTGAGCAGTCAGGATTATTCAAGCCATCATCGATTTCTCCGATGAAGGAGCAGATCTGGAGGGTTTATGGATAGTGTTTTTGTGAACTGGAATGTTTTCATCAGGTTTGCTGATGGTGGTGTGGTGGACAAACTTATATCCCAGACCTCCCTGAAATCTGTGGTACCTTCTCTCTCTCTACATGCCCTCTGGATGTAAACTTTATGTACATTACATTTCAAATCTCAATAGTGCAGATTTCTAAATTGTCCTCATACACTATATGGATAAAAGTTTATGGACACCTGAGCATAAGATTTGATTTCTTCTTGAATATCCTATTCCAGAACTAGTTCCCATTTGCTGTAAATTCAATTTGTCCTCACTCTTCTGATAAGAAGTTTAGCTAGATTTTGGAGGGTTCTTTTGGAGAGTATTGAGGCACAAAGTCAAATTAGTCAGGTACTGATGTAGGTGAGGAGGGTTGGAGCTCTATAGCAGGAGATCTTCCTCCAAACCATGTAAAGCATATCTTAATAGTGCTGGCTTTGTGCACAGGGGTTTGGGTCTCCTGGTTCAAGTGATGGAAAAATCTATTCAAATCTTATTCACTTGTGTGCTTCCAACTTTGTGCTAACAGTTTGAAACCAACCACATATAGACAGGTGTCCCAATACTTTCAGCCAAATTCTGTATATGTACAATTATGTAAATATTATATGATCATATATTGTAGTTTTGCTCAGGAACGATGTTTGAAACAAACGCAACAAAGTGATTTTAATGGTTTTAATTAAACAATTATAATCAGTTCTTTAGACCTGGAGTCTCCAATCTTGGACCAGTTTATGCAAATTAAGATAGCGGTCCTTTAAGGGCAAAATGCACAATAAAGAACCGCTATCTTAATTTGCATACAGTGCAAACTGATACACCCCCAACAACAAACCCACACCACCAGGGCCAGACCCTGCAAACTGGTTAAAGGTTCTGGTGGTTCTTCTATGGAACTGCTGAAAAAATGCATGTGCCAGAATTTAAAGAAAAGCAACACTGCCATCTAGGAAACATGTTCAGGAGATACAGGCAAATCTTTTCACGTATAGGAGGATCTTCAGCAGCTCTAATAGATAGTTGGATAGTGAGGAATTTGCCAGTTGATATATTTGTGGACACCTGACCATAAGATTGGTTTGTGCTTCTTTTTGTGACCACATTTATTCATTCTGGGATTTTGTGGAGATTTAAGGTCATTCAGAAACAATGGTGTTAGTAAAGTCAGGTAGTGATGAAGGTAAGGTAAGAAAGCCTGAAGGTTCAGTCAACATTCACATTCATATCAAAGGTGTTCAATAGGGTTGGAGTTCTGTAGCAGGAGATCTTCCACTCCAACCTATGTAAAGCAGATCTTCATGGATCTGGACTAGGGCACAATTGTAAATTGTACATCTGAATTTGCTCCAGCAATTGATGGTATACAACAAGGAAGAACCAAATATGGCTGGGAAATTTGGGTGTCCCAATACATGTGTCCTTAATGGTATATTATATTGTATATTGTTAAACTAAGCTTATTTTAATAATTGATGAGGAAATAAATCCATCAAATCCATGTGAGTTCAGCTGGTCAGTGATTGTTGTTGTTGGCGACACAGGTTATTATAAAGTTATTATAAAGCAATTACAAGTCTCATAGCGAACAAAGTTTTTTTTACTATGAAATGTTTCATTTCTTTATTGGTTTCTTTACCCAGTCTCCTCTTTGACTCCACCCCATTTAAACACTATGTTTAAAGGCATTTCTGGCCATGTTTATATGTGTGCAGATGCGTCAAGTTGATTGGGGTTCAATAGGGTTTTTTGTGCAAGATACTGACTTTAGAAATCTGCCGATCCAAAGGCTGCCATTAGCTGCCACTGCAGCTCCTTACTTCCTACAGCCCGGATTAAGCCCTAACCTACCTGAGCTTCAGAAATGAGTCATGTATCATAGATTCCACCTCATCTGTTAAAACACTGAAATCAGGTGGACACACCGTATGTGGAGCATTTGCCTCGTGTCTCACACTCTCATACAGAGTTTTATGCATTAGCTCTTGGCCTGCAATAGCACACAGGGCATCCAACTGCTCCAGTGGGTCACGAGGGACATCGGGACAGCGTAGGGCTTTAAGAACGGC
Organism: Silurus aristotelis; assembly: GCF_946808225.1. Classification (NCBI taxonomy): domain Eukaryota; kingdom Metazoa; phylum Chordata; class Actinopteri; order Siluriformes; family Siluridae; genus Silurus; species Silurus aristotelis. The sequence goes on from NC_139574.1 coordinate 2,989,741, forward strand.
AGGAGCAAATTTCCCGAAATGTGCAGTGGAACACAGAACAACTGGGCACATCTTATCATGCAGCCGGTCAGCCACCGATTTAGCTACGGCGGTATGAGTGTCCATGATGTATCCTGTTTTGGAGTGCACCTCCTGAATAGTATTCAGGCAGTCATCCTCGGAGCACCACCCTGCCTCCACATCCTGCCGAATGCTCCGTAATAACTCCTCCGACACGGTAAAGTGTTGATCTTTCTCAAGGCGTTCAAACAAGTCCTGGACAAGTTTACCATCCCGACCAGATGCATGATACAGAAACCGTTCGAGATTTGAAGACTTCAGAATGTCAATAGAAGGGGAATTTGATAGTTTAAGTTTCCTGCCTCGGAGATCGTACTGACCAGTCGAGATAAAATCTGAAACTATGCAGTTGTGATTAGAGGCACAAATTATGTTTCTTATTGGGACACCCATTTGTTTAGCGTAAATGGCAGACATGGTGTTTCCAAAGTTTCCAGTTGGGATGGACACATCGATGGGCTGCCCGAATTTCACCACGCCATCTCTGAGGAGGTCCAGGTACGCAGAGGAGTGGTAGACCACCTGCGGAAGTAGCCTCGCCCAGTTGATGGAGTTAGCCGTGCTAAGAACAGTAGCGTATTCTACTGCAAAGTAGCCAGTGAGTCTCAAATCACAGAATATGCCCTTGATGGCCCTCTGGCAAAAGTCAAAGTCTGAGAAGACACTAACAGACCTGGTGTTGCTTCCCTTAAAACCAGTCATCTGCAGTTTCTGTATGGCACTAACACCTCGCTCAGGGAAAAACACCAACACACCAATGCGCTGCCTGTCACTTTCTCTGAGGTTGCTGAACCCACTAAGAACTGCACTTCCTGTGTCCCCAGACGTGGCCACAAGGATCAAGTAGTTGCACATCTGTGGAAGGCAGTGGGCAAAGAGCTGTGGCATTAATTGAAGTGACAGGTCCTTAAAGGAAGCAGTGGGACCATGGAAGAGCTCCAGAATGTACTGATTCTCAGCAAGATGCTTAACAGGTGCCACTGATTTGGCGGCAAAGTTCTGCCCGTAGCCTCGCTTAATTATCGAGCAAAGTTCTGATTGAGCGATATCCAGTGGATGTATGCACTTCTCGAGTATGACCGAAGCACGCTCGGGATAAGACATGTCTGCTAATCGTATCCATTCAGAAGGTTCCAGTTTTGGGAATCCTTTATTAGGTACGTAAAGCCCTCCACAGGGAGCTAATCCCTCCACGGCAACATCGCTGAAGAACTTTACGTCACTGTTCGATGCATGTCTATGGTTCCTGGTGGAGATGTAGGTCTCTGATTCAGTGTCCTGATATCTATCTAGAACCCTGACAACTTTCTCAGCGATATCCTCTAAAGTATCCCCCCTTCCACAAAACACCCTTGCGTCCAACCACTTCTCGTAAAACTGCTTTCTGTACTCTAGGATCTCCCTCATTGAGACGCCAGAACACTGACCTACAATTCTGTTCACCTTCATTTTATTCAGCCTTTCCACAATGTCTTCAGTGTCTACGTCCAGATACAGAGCGATACCTGAGCGTTTCAGGTGTCGCATGGCGTCCGAGTGAAGCGGGTTCGATCCCGTAAGCGAGATCACACATCCAGATGCGGAGAAGTTACACACAGCTTGGCCCTCTTCATCGATAAACCGTTCGCCCCCGACTTGCTTCAGCTTCTCCGCTACAGTCATCCCCCAGGCCTTTTCCAGAACATCATTGTCTATATCGATTACAGGTTTCCCGAGTCTGTGGGACAAAATACGGCCCACTGACGTCTTTCCAGCCCCGGGAGGACCCATAAGGAGAACATTCCTTTCCTGGAGGGTCTTTGTACATAGACATGATGTTATCATAGATAAGGACGAGCGAGAAGATGAGCTGGAGATTCGATGGAATATCAGTTTATCTATTTTGGACAACAAATGAAATGAGTGTCTCGTCATCATTTTGGCTTTAAGGAAAAAAGGATCTGGGGAGACAAAAGTAACAACGATTTAGTGGCGTTGGGGATTAGTTTGGGATTTGTAAATAGATTAAGCTCCAGTTGAGGCTTCAAATGTAACCATATATATATAAATATAAATATATATGGTTACATTTTATATATGGTCTCAACTGGAGCTTAGTTTGATTATTCTCTCAGTTTGAGTTTGTAAGTTTGTTTATTCTCTCAGTTTGAGTATCTTTTTAATGATTTTCAAAACTTCGAAACATACACAACAATCACAGGTTTATAAAAAAAGAAACAATAGTTAGCACAGTGTCACTGCTTCGCACTGGAAATACAATTTGTTTTGCGCATGAATGAAAACGCTAAAGAATCTACAGTGCTATCGGTTAACACTAGCGATAAGGATTTCTTTTAAAGGAGAAAACACTGACAATTCTACATAGCGAGGGAGCGAATGAATGAAGGATGGAAGGAAGGAATGAAGACATTTGTTAAATTATGCTGAAATAAGTAGAACAGTTAAGAAGATCATATATTTAGAAAATTAAATATTAAATGTAAAACACACACACACACACCTACATACACATATGATCTACCTAAATAGGCCTAACAAATATTATTTATTTATTTATTTTCATTTAATTTTATTAAATCAATTTAATGTGTACCAATTTAATTGATTACTGCATGTAAGTGTACTGCATTCATTTGATTATCTTCTATCAAATATTATTTTATATATTATATAACCAAGCAGACCTTTTATTTAAAATTGTTTTAAAAATGCAAACTGTTCAAATGATCACAAATATTAATAATAATAATAAATTAATAATTTAAAATTGCACTAATAAAAAAATCACAAGCAATTTAATGTTATGCATTTCTTTTCTTTTTATTTATTTTTATTAAAATACAAAAAAAGGTTGACATTCATATTATAATGAAATATCATAAATAAAGTTAAACAAACTAAATAAAAGGAGATTATACACACATGATTCCAGCTAAAGGAGAAATGTAGATTTGAGTATATTCACAGTTCTGATTGCTTTCTGGAAATGAACTCTGTCACGTGGTGCTCAACGTCAAGGAAACCGGAAGTGAGAGCAAACAGAGCGGATGTGTAGACACGTGTATTTAAACAGATATAAATATATGCTTTTTTTTCTCACATATATTTAATAACAACAACAAAAAAAAAAACACGTAAATACATTATTTACTCACAGAGCTCGCACGCGCGCACACTCCGTGCGCATCAGGGCGTCGGGAAAGAAGTCACGTGATACCGGAAGTGAAGACAAACAAGAGCGGATGTGTGTTTTATTTACTTTTTCAACAACTACAACAACAACAACAATAATAATAATAATAATATTAATAATAATAATAATAATAATAATAATAATAATAATAATAATAATAGCAATTATAACAGTAGTATTATTTTTATTATTATTATTATTATTATTATTATTATTATTATTATTTACTTTTAAAACATGCATTCAAAGTCAAACATTCACATCTATAGAAGTCATAAAAGGCCATACGTTATAATAATACGGGTGGCGGGGGGTGGAGGTATGGGGGAGTTCAGCCCTCTTGAAACCGGAATTGGCGACAAACAGAGCGGAAGTGTACATAACGATTTTTTTTTTTTTTTTTACATTATCTAACAATATAAATGCAAAAATATATAATTTGTTAATTTCCGGATCTGATTGATTTGTGTTTCGAAGGTTAATTGTTTATACATAAAACAATAAAATAAAAAGGAGTAAAAAAGATCAAGTGGAGTAGGCGGAGCTGTTGCTAGGCAACGGTTCTCATGGTAACGTCAGAAGAAAACACAAATTGTGCTCCTGTAGTTGTGTCTATCAGCAGAGCTTTAATTCATACATTGGTTTTTAGTATTTTGTAAGTTTGTATTTAGTTTCCTGTAAAGTCACAATGTCGAGTGTAATTCATCCTCCTGAGACCTTTTATTACCTGATACCCAGAGAGGAGACCAACAGAGAAAAAGCTCCCAGGTACGAGTTCATTTACACTGCAGAAAGACTGCAATTAATACTAATAGTCACTATAGTCAACATCTTACATACTATAAATAAACAATATTCTCATTATTTATGTACATGAATATTTATTAAATTATTCTCTTCATTTCATAGCGTTTCTCTCGAGTTCAACTCTTCTAGTTTATAAAAGAGTTTCTATCCAATCAGATTTCAGCTTCACTCATTCACCATTATTATTAATATTACTATTATTATTGTTTTTATTGTTTTCGTTGTTGTCAATAATAATAACAACAACAATAATAATAATAATAATAATTATTAGTAGTAGTAGTAGTAGAAGTAGTAGTAGTATCATTATAGTTGAAATTGTTATTCTTTTTATCATTATTATCCTTATTATTATGACTATTTAGAGTATTATTGTTATTAGAATAATAATATAATAGTAATAACAATAATACTCCAAATAGTCATAATAATAAATCCTGCCGGAGTCCACCTCCACCTCCACCTCCACCTGCCGGAGTTCACACCGAGCTCTATATAACTTTCAAAACATACATTCCAAGGGGTATAAGAAAGAAACAAGTGTTACATATTACACAACTGCATAAATATCAAACAAATAACACTGTGACATAGTCTTTATTTATTAAATGATTTATTTATTACCTTCAAAACATACACAACAATGCCAAGAGTATAAAAAAGGACCTAAATAAAATGATTTTAAAATACTATAAATATTATACACATGATATATATTATAAATATCTCCGAGAGGACACAGTGAGATGGTCTTAAAGGCTTTAATATTGTTGGAAACAATGATAAATAAATAAATAAAACACAGAGAAATAGAGCTTAGCACTACACAATGCTGTATGTAGAAAACACCCACAAAGAATGAACAAACATGAAAAACAAGTGTCTTTAAGATTCATCTTTACAAACAACACACTGTCCTGAAGATACATTTCGCCATAATCTGCTCACTTGAAGGTTACAGGAGAAACATTTCTGATGAAAATGAAGTTCTTTCATTTTATTTGGGTTGAAAGAGTTTGTGAGGGAAAGTCCATAAATTACTCCGAACAAAGTTTGAAGATGACAAAGAGGATGACGACGATGATGATGTAGACGATGTGTGTATTAACAGATACACGTCACAGTTCAGAGAGCAGGTAAAACAGGAGCAGCAGCAGAACAAAGGCTCCAACAGGACCATGGGTCCAGCTAAAGTGGAAGTGCCTTCTCCAGAAAAGTTCCTGCAGAAACACTCCAAGGAGCCCAAACTTCCTGAGAGTAAGAGCCTGAGATCAGTAGCGATGCACCATATACACACACTAATAATAATGAGGATGTAATGAAAGTGAAGGTCACACCAGCAGCCTGTTCTCCTCAGAAAAGCCATTCTTGTACAGAGACGAGGTTCAGCCCAGGAAGCCTCCCGTCCCGCCCAGAACCGAGGCCCCACCTGCTGGAGTCCACACCAAACGAGACTTTGTGAGAAGCAATGCTGTGGAGAACAGGATGGCAGTTCCACGTAAACCTCAACCTGCATACGTCCGCACCAAACATGGAGACAAGGAGCTGCTGGAGAACTCAGGCCTCGTCCCAAAGTATATCAAGAAAACGGTGAGAGAGGAGAAGGTGTGGAGCAATGGAACAAGGGTCTATAGTATCACTACATTGTAAATGTGTGTGTGTGTGTGTGTGTGTGTGTGTGTGTGTGTGTGTGTGTGTGTGTGTGTGTGTGTGTGTGTGTGTGTGTGTCAGGATTACGGTCAGATCCCAGAGTACCTGAGTCAGAGGCAGGAGGAGGTAAGGAGTGCGCAGGAGGAGTACGATCGCTACATGAAGGAGAGGATTAAAGAGGGAGCAATGAAACAGCTGTGTGAGGAAGAACAACAGGATATACTGCATGTGAGACTCAGACACACACACACACACACACACACACACACATACATACAAATAAACACACACACACACAAACACAAACACACACAGATACAAACACACACACACAGATACACACACACACACAAATACACGCATGCACACACACATACACACATATATACACACAAACACACACATATATACACACAAACACACACAAACATACATACACACAAACACACATACACATACACACATATATACACACAAACACACACATATATACACACAAACACACACAAACATACATACACACAAACACACATACACAAACACACACACACTCTCCTATTTCGAAAGACTCACACACACATGCACTTACACTTAAATTAAACACACACAATTACGCACTCACTCTCACACTTCCTTACACACAAACTTATACACACACACACCTAAAGAAGTGACACAGATATGACTCTGTTTTAAACACTTCATCCTGTGTGTGTGTGTGTGTGTGTGTGTGTGTGTGTGTGTGTGTGTGTGTGTGTGTGTGTGTGTGTGTGTGTGTGTACATATCAGGGTCTAAAGCAGAACTGGGATGAGCTTCATCATCAGTATCAGGGTCTGTCACTGATCACCGACACCAAGTCTAAGAAATGCAGGAAGGAGAGACTGGAGTCAGAGATGAAGCAGCTGGAGAAAGACATGGAGCTGATCGAGAGATACAAAACCATCTACATCACCAACAACTAATCACACACACACACACACACACACACACACACACACACACACACACATATACTCTCACAAACACACACACATACACACACATATACTCTTACAAACACACACACACATACACACACACATACAAACACACATATACTCTTACAAACACACACACACATACACACACACACATACAAACACACATACCTACATCACCAACAACTAATCACACACACACACACATACACACACACATACAAACACACATATACTCTTACAAACACACACACACATACACACACACATACAAACACACATACCTACATCACCAACAACTAATCACACACACACACACACATACACACACACATACAAACACACATATACTCTTACAAACACACACACACATACACACACACATACAAACACACATACCTACATCACCAACAACTAATCACACACACACACACACACACACACACACACACACACACACACACACACACACACACACATATACTCTCACAAACACACACATATACTCTTACAAACACACACACACATACACACACACATACAAACACACACACACACACACACACACACACACACACACACACACACACACACACACACACACATATACTCTTACAAACACACACACACATACACACACACATACAAACACACATACCTACATCACCAACAACTAATCACACACACAAACACACACACACACACACACACACATATATACTCTCACAAACACACACACATACATACACACATATACTTTTACAAACACACACACACATACACACACACATACAAACACACACACACACACACACACACACACACACACACATACACACACATATACTCTTACAAACACACACACACATACACACACATACAAACACACACACACACACACACACACACACACACACACACATACACACACATATACTCTTACAAACACACACACACCTACAAACACACACACACACACACATACAAACACGCACATACACACACACTCCACCCACTCTCACACACACACACACAAACACACATACACACACACATACACACACAAACACACGCACACCCACACACAAACACTCAAACATACAGACACACACATTTTTGGACTTAATTTTTTTAAACTTCTACCATTTGATTTTGCTGAATCTCCATTTTATCATGTTTTCACCTTTTCTTGTTTTTGGTCTTTCAAATAAAATGTGTTACTTTTAACCAGCATTCATTTCTCTTTATGCTTGGATTTATATGGTCTTTGGGTTTATGAGGTACACTGTTACAGACCCGGTCAATCCTAAAGCTAAGCCTTTACCCATTAGTCCCTTAGATGTTATGAGGAACCAGACTCAAAAGGGGAACCCATCATCATTTGGGTGACATCAAGAGTGTGATAATAAATCCAAAATCTACAATACAGAACACTGGAGAGTGAGAACTAACATGAGCACTGGAGTGTGTGATTATGAGTAATGATCTTTCTACAGTCTTATACAGTCAGTTGATGTCGTGGAACCTGGAGCTACTGAGCAACTCATAAAATAGCTCAACATTTGAGATCATCAAAGATCAAACACCAGCTTCTCCATGCCAGAGCCTTTAAACACTCAAGGATGTCCAGTGTCCAAACTCCACGTGAAGTGGGATCTAATCTACTTCCTTAAAGGTCCATAATCTTCACGAGGTGGGAGGTGACTGGAGCTGGCCAAACCTCAGGATGCCTCGGGATGGGGAGAGAAAGAGAAGCAGTGGAGAGGAATTAGCGTAGCTGCTGTTCATGATATTAACAGCACAAGTTGATAATGTGCATGTAATCATATATTCTGGAGCACAAGGTTGTGATGTGATGTGTGTGATGTGTGTTATGTGTAGGCTTTGCTAAAAAGATATGTTTTTAATCTGCACTTAAACTGGGAGAGTGTATCTGAACCCCGAACACTGTCAGGAAGACTATTCCAGAGTTTAGGAGCTAAATGTGAAAATGCTCTACCGCCTTTAGTGGACTTTGCTATTCTAGGAACTACTAGAAGCCCAGAGTTTTGAGATCTCAGGGAGCGTGACGGATTGTAGCGTGTTAAGAGACTGGATAGATACATGGGAGCCAAACCATTTAGTGCTTTATAAGTGAGTAGCAGTAGTTTGTAGTCTATTCGAAACTTAATAGGAAGCCAATGTAGGGACGATAAGATTGGGGTTATATGATCGTATTTTCTTGACCTAGTAAGAACTCTTGCTGCGGCATTCTGAACTAACTGAAGCTTGTTTATTAATGATGCAGGACATCCACCTAGTAATGCATTACAGTAGTCTATTCTGGAGGTCATAAACGCATGGACGAGCTTCTCTGCATCAGATATAGTCAACATGTTTCTTAACTTAGAAATATTTCTAAGGTGAAAGAAGGCTGTTTTTTTTATTTGCTTGATGTGATTTTTAAAAGATAAGTTGCTCTAAAATAATTCTCAGGTCTTTTACTGTTGAACTAGAAGTTACAAAACATCCGTCTAAATGCAGGTTAAAATCCTGGAGCTTCTGTGTACTGATTTGTGGGCCAAAAAAGTAGTTATGAGTCATCCAGTCTTTTTATTCTTTAACACACTCAGTTATCCGAGCCAATTGAGCTGTATCGTCTGGTTTTGAAGAGATGTATAGCTGGGTATCATCAGCATAACAGTGGAAGCTGATCCCATGCCTTCTAATAATATTTCCCAAGGAAAGCATGTATATTGTGGAAAGCAGGGGTCCTAGAAAAGGGTGGAAAAACCTAAGATGCTCAGAAACGAAAAGCCTACTGAACCTCTCAATTCCTCACTGGTATGTGGGAAGAGGTCCTGACACTATAATACTTGTCATGGATCTCAACCAGAATCCTGAAGTCCCTCTTTAGGATCTCAGTTTGCCTCAGCCTGGTGTCCTTCATTTCAGTTCTCGTTCAAAATCGGGGGTCCCTGCGCAGTGACCTCGAGAACCTGAGCACAAGGAAAACAGCATACACAAGAGTGTGTATGATACCTTTGGCTGCAGTAGCGTGGACATGCAGGACGTTGGAATCTCCATGAATCATGGTATCGCTTTACTTTTCGTGGAAAGGGGCGACGCGGTAGAGATCTCAAATGCTGGTGGCGGTGGAGGGGGAGATGTCCTTGTCTCTCTGTGTGTCTGTCGGTCTGTTTGTCTTTGTGTCTCTCTGTCAGTCTCTCTGTCTGTCTGTATCTCTGTCTCTCTGTCTGTTAATCTTTGTCTCTCTGTCTGTCTGTTTGTCTCTCTGTCTGTATCTCTCTGTCTGTCTGTCTGTCTGTCTCTCTGTTTGCCTGTCTGTCTTTCTCTCTTTCTCTCTGTTTGTCTGTCTGTTTATCTTTCTGTCTCTCTTTCTGTCTCTTTGTCTGTCTCTCCCTCTCTCTGTCTGTCTGCCTCTTTGTCAGTCTGTCTGTCTTCTTTCTGTCTCTTTGTCTGTCTGTCTGCCTCTCTGCCTGTCTGTCTGTCTGTCTGTCTGTCTGTCTGTCTGTCTGTCTGTCTTTGTTTCTCTATCTATATCTAAATCTCTATCTACATCTTTAATTCTATATCTTTCTATTTATTACAATCTCTCTCTCTCTCTATATATATATATATATAGTAAACTGTTAAGTTCACAGTGAAAAACTACATTTCTTTGTCTATTCTCTGTTGTACATAATGACTTGGGCATGACACATGGTTCCTCTGACTAATCCATTCAAACACACACACACACACACACACACACACACACACACACACACACACACACACACACACACACACAAAACCACATGCTCCTTGCCTATCACACACCACCAATCATTTAATTACTGCAGCGTGGATGTAGTGATGAGACGTCTGCTTGATCCTGTGTGTCTCTGTTGTCTCTCATTCTGGACCAGAATCTTCCTTGAAACAGACACATCATGGAGGACAGACGGAAAGACCAGGCTGTGGAGGTGACTAAGGAGCTTCTCATTCCTATTCTACTCTTTTATTGGTCAGAAGGTGTTGATTGCATTTACATTTGCAACAATTAGCAGACATCTGTGTCCAGAGAGACGTACAAAAGTGCTTTAAGTCTATTAATGAATAAATCTAAAATAGTTCACTAGATTACAAACTGAAGATAAATCAGACCACAACTCAAAGCAAACCTGGAAAGTGTTAGTTTAAGTGTTAGTTTTGAGGTGCTGATTACTTCTCTATAAGAGCAGCAGGCAGAGGTAAAGTTTCAGGACAGGGGATTTTACAGTTTGAGCTACCAGACCCTTTTGGGAAGATGTTTCTCTAGATTTCATGGAGATTTGTGCTCACACGGGCGTTAGTAAAGTCAGGTTTTTGAGGTGAGGAGACCTGGGGTGCAGTCAGCATTCACATACATCCTAAGTAATGTTGGAGCTCTATAGCAGAACCACACACATCCAACACGGAAAGCAGATCCTCATGTAGACTGCTGTGTGTACAGGGTTTCACTGGAACTACTTTGGGTCTTCTAGTTCACCTGAATGGAAAATTCCGGGAAAAAAATTCTGGAAAATTTTAAATGTCCATTATTATAGTTCCTTTTATGTTGAGATGTTTTAGGTTTTAAGTTGTCCATTGTTCCTAAGTGGATCCATCAACAGTAATTGTAAGCAGGTGGTTTTAGGAGAGTAGAAGCAGACATGTCATTATGTTTTTTAGCTGTGACTGTGTTTACTTTACAGATAGCAGATGATTGGCCGGGTTATAAATTAGAGCTGTTCACGTATCCGGAGCATTACAGTGAAGACGTGGAGAGCGTGTACATCCCACACGGCGTCATCATGAACAGGTGAACGAGCATTCGTTCTGTTTAGTTCAATTCTCCGATTAACACAAGTTTTTTTGACACACTGTGTTTCATGTACATTGCGTAAGGCTGAATTTCGTTCTTCATCACTCGAACGCAGATGAATGCTGGATTCTGATTGGTCTGAAGGTGTTGATTAGTTTTCTGTGACAGCAGTTCAGCTGCAGATCACTTGTTTATTTACAGTTTATGCGTATGTTACTGTTTCTATAATAACCATTAAATCTGTATGGAGATTTTTCAAAAGTCTTAAAAACATCCCTTTTAAAAAATATGAACCTCTGAAAACATCAGCAGAACATCTTCAGAAGCTCTTAGAACATCTTTAGAACCATTCATGTTTTCAACCCCTCAGAATGTCTTCACCACATTAAACACCCCCTGAGAACTTTTAGAACAACTTGGGAAAACTGGGAATCTTTAGAACAACTTGGGAAAATCTTAGGAACATCTTTGTAACCTTTGGGAACATCTTTTAAGCTCTGAGAACATATTTAGAATGTCTAAGAACATCTTTGGAACCTTTTGAAAACATTTAAACCCTCTGGGAACATCTTAGGAACCTAAAAGGACGAATTTAAAAGCTTCAAAAATGTGTTTAGCACCTATAAGAACATCTTTAGAATCTCCAAAAACATTGTAAACTTTTGAGATGATCATTCGAAACTCAAAGAACTCTGAACTATCTAAAGAACCTCTCAGGAACCAAATTTATATCAGAAATTTTGCAAGGTTTTCTGTTATTTTATTTAACATTGATGGAAAGAATCTTCAGTGTCAGTGCTTTCCAACATGTCCTCCTTCTGGAGTTTTATGGTGTGAGATTAGACCACATAACCCTGCATGTGTATGTGTGTGTGTGTGTGGGTTTCAGGATCGAGTGTTTAGCCAGAGACATCCTAGAGGACATGGGTCATGAGAACCTGATGGTTCTGTGTGTTCTGAAAGGAGGTTATAAGTTCTGCGCTGACCTGGTGGACTACATCAAGGCACAAAGCCGGAGCTCGGTTCGTCCAATCACCACGCGCATGGAGTTCATCCGCCTCAGGAGCTACCTGGTAGGACCCAAATCCCTCACAAACAACACCTGGACTGGGACTAGGGTCATGTGATCTATGAGCGATCATATCTCACGTCTAACTGAACTCGGCGTCCTTTAGTTACTTCAGTGCATCAGTACTGTTTATTTAAACACCAACATATCAGTAATGTCTCTCAAATATAATAAAGGCATCTGGGCATGAAGAGCTGTGGCATAACAGGAAGCGAAACAAGAAACTTGTTGAAAATCCATCAGTTAATCAATAAAACAAATCACAATTCTAGAATATAACCAGTTTAATCAAACATTAATAAAACAAAAAAACAGAGAAGAAACAGTTCTTATCAAATGAGAAGTAATGAATAAATGAAACACAAAAAAAGAGGAAACATTTACATCGCATAATCCAAGATACAAACCAATACAAAAAAAGGACAAATTTAAGAAATAAATGACCAAAACAAAAAAACAAACAAAGAAACAAACAAACCACTGATAAACATATACATCAAAAACTAAAATGAATAAAGTAAATACTTATAAAAAAAATGTAAGATATTTTGATTTATATAAAATAATTCAACAGGAAACAAGCAAATAAATAGGTAAATCAAACTTCTTCTTCTTCTTCTTTTGGCTTCTGCCATTAGGGGGCACCACAGCGGATCATCTGTCTCCATTCATCCGTGTCCTCTACATCTGCCTCTTTCAACCCAACTACCTGCATGTCTTCCCTCACCACATCCATAAACCTCCTCCTTGGTCTTCCTCTTTTCCTCCTTCCTGGTGGCTCCATCCTCTTCATTCTCCTACTGATATACCCCATGTCCCCCCTCTGCACATTTTCAAACCATCTCAATCTCACCTCCCTCACCTTGTCTCCAAAAAGTCCTACATGCGCTGTCCCTCTAATAAACTCATTTCTTATCTTGTCCATCGTCGTCACTCCCAACGAAAACCTCAACATCTTCAGCTCTGCTACCTCCAGCTCCACCTCCTGTCTTTTACTCAATGCCACTGTCTCTAATCCATACAACATCTCAGGTCTCACCACAGTCCTATAAACTTTCCCTTTCATTCTCACAGATACTCTTCTATCAAAAATCACTCCTGCTATCACTCTTCTCCACCCACTCCACCCTGCCTGCACTCTTTTCTTCACTTCTCTAACACACTCTCCATTACTTTGCACTGTTGACCCCAGGTACCTGAACTCCTCCACCTTCTCCACCTCTTCTCCCTGCAACCGCATCACTCCACTGCCCTCCCTCTCATTCACACACATGTACTCTGTCTTACTCCTACTGACTTTCATTCCCCTTCTCTCCAGCACATATCTCCACCTCTCCAGGCTCTTCTCAACCTGCTCCCTAGTCTCACCACAAATAACAATATCATCTGCTAACATCCATGGAGACTCCTGTCTGACCTCATCCTTCAACCTGGCCATCACCACTGCAAACAGGAAACGGCTCAGAATCGATCCTTGATGCAGTCCAACCTCCACTTGAACCAGTCTGTTGTTCCTACTGCACACTTCACTGCTGTCACACTGTCCTTATACATGTCCTGCACCACCCTCACATACTTCTCTCACACACCAGTCTTTAGCCAATCTCTTGCGGGCTGACTTCTCAATTAACATCCTCAAAGCAAATAATGCATCTGTGGTGCTCTTCCTCAGCATGAAACCATACTGTTGCTCACAGATGGTCACCTCTTCTCTCAGCCTGGCTTCCACTACTCTTTCCCATAACTTCATGGTGTGACTGATCAACTTAATTCCCCTGTAGTTACTGCAGGTCTGCACATCTCCCTTATGCTTAAAGATTGGTACCAGTACACTCCTTCTCCATTCCTCAGGCATCTTCTCACCTTCCTGAATCTTGTTAAACAATCAGGTTAAAAACTCCACTTTCATCTTTCCTAAACATCTCCATACCTCTACCAGTATGTCATCTGGTCCAACTGACTTTCCACTCTTTATCCTCTTAATCTCTGCTCTCACTTCACATCATCCAACCTTCTCTCGCTCATTTTCCTCGTTTATTAGCTGCTTAAAATACTCCCTCCATCTTCTCAACACACTCTCCTCACTAGTCAACACATTTCCATCTCCATCCTTAATTATCCTTAACTTGCAGCACATCCTTCCCAGCTCGATCTCTCTGACTGGCCAATTGGTACAAATCCTTTTCTCCATCCTTAGTGTCCAACCTCTCCTACAGCTCCTCATATGCCTTTTCCTTGGCTTTCACCACATCCCTCTTTACCTGCTGCTGCAGCTCCTTGTACTCCTGCCTACTTTTCTCATCACTCTGTCGATCCCAATTCTGTTTCTCCAACCTCTTTCTCTTTATGCTCTCCTGCACTTCCTCATTCCACCACCATAACTCTTAGGCTTCCTTTTATATTTCCAGATGTCCCACCAAGTACTTTTCTAGCTGTCTCCCTCATCACTCCTGCAGTAGTTTCCCAATCATCCGGCACCTCTTCACCACCACCAAGCCCCTGTCTGACCTCTTCCCTGAACCTCACACTACAGTCTTCCTCCTTCAGTTTCCACCATCTTATTCTTCATTCAGTCCTCACTCTCCTCCTCTTCTTCTTTACCTCCAAAACCATCCTACAGACCACCATCTGAGGCTGTCTAGCTACACTGTCCCCCGCCAACACCTTACAGTCTCCAATCTCCTTCAGGTTGCATCTCCTGCATAGAACATAGTCCATCTGTGTGCACCTTCCCCCACTCTTATACGTCACCCTATGATCCTCCTTCTTCTTAAAATACGTGTTCACCACTGCCATTTCCATCCTTTTAGCAAAATCTACAACCATCTGCCCTTCCACATTCCTCTCCTTAAGGCCACACCTACCATCACCTCCTCATCACCTCTGTTCCCTTCACCTACATGCCTATTACAGTCTTCAGCTTCCAGCTTCACCTTCATCACCCTATCAGAAACTCTCTTTACCTCCACTACACTCTTACTGTACTCTTCCTTCAGAATC
Organism: Silurus aristotelis; assembly: GCF_946808225.1. Lineage (NCBI taxonomy): Eukaryota > Metazoa > Chordata > Actinopteri > Siluriformes > Siluridae > Silurus > Silurus aristotelis. The sequence goes on from NC_139574.1 coordinate 3,005,326, forward strand.
ACCCCTACACATTTCTCTTTCCATCCACACCATGATAGAACAGTTTAAACACCTCCAATGTTCCTGGCCTTACTCCCTTTCCACTTGGTCTCCTAAACACACAACATATATACCTTTCTTCTCTCCATCATATCAGCTTCCTCTCTCCCTTTACCAGTCATAGTACCAACATTTAAAGTACCAACCCGAACCTCCACTCTCCTACACTTCTCCTTTTCCTGCTCTGACGTCTCGGTAGATGTCTTCCTTCTCTCCTTCTGCTCCTTCGGCCAACAGTAGCACAATTTCCACCGGTACCCTGTTTGCCAACGATACCTGTGGTGGTCGTTGGTATCCCCGGCCTCGACTGATCCGCTATGAAATACTGATCCATGATTCGTAAATTTGATTTGGCAAAACCCTCCCCATTTGTCCAGACTTAGGACCGACACAAAGAGTGCACTGTTTTGTACAATAAAAAAAACAAAAACAAACAAACAAACACACAAACAAACAAAGTAATAAATAAGAATTGTGATTCTTATTTATGAATTTTCTATTTTTATTATTGTATTATACAATGTCACTTTTTTTCTCCTGTGTTATTGATTTGTTTGTTTGTTTGTTAATCAGATTGATATTTTGTTTTGTTTGTTTTATATGTGTATATACAGATTTATTTATTTTTAAATAATTTTTAAAAGAAACAAAACATAAGATTAATCTGATAAACAAACAAACAAACAAATAAATAATACAAGAGAAAATATTGGCATTGTATAATACAATTAAAAAAACACACACAAACAAACAAATTAATAAATAAGAATCGCAATTGTATAATAGAACCTGTAGATTTACACTTAAATAAAACAAAACAAATAGAGAAAAAAGTGAATTAAAAGCCACTAACTAAAACACAAACTATGGAAAATAGTTCAGGAAAAGTCTGTAAGTGTAGAGTTTATGGAGACTTGTGTTTGTGCTTCACTTGTTTTCCTCCAAGTGATGGTGCTGTTGTATTATTCCTGCCCAGAGAATTGAGAACTGGGGATAAAAACTGGGGATTAAACACGAGTCCAATGGGAAACACACACACACACACACACACACACACACACACACACACACACACACACACACACACACGTATGCTCACACACCATTAGAGAAGTAAAAGCATGCTATGTACAATCGCATTAAAAAAGGTAGTCAGTGTAACTTCTTTAAAGGATTCAGAAACTTCCAAAATGTTTTTAGAACTTCTGAGAACATCATCAGATCCTTTAGCAATGTCTTTTAAATGTCTATGAACAAGATATATCCATTGAACCTTTAAGGAAATCTTGAGAGCTGCTCTGAGAATGTCTTCAGAACTTCTAAAACACATTTTGGACCTCTAAGAACATCTTAAGAACATTTTTGGAACCGCAAATAATGCCCTTTTGAACCTTTAAAAAGATGTTTAGAACAACAAAGAACATTTTAAGAATCTCAATGTACACCTTTTAAAACTCACCCTCTAGAGAAATCTTTAATTTTTAGAGCTTCAAAGAACGCCTTTTGAACCTCTAAAACGTTCTTAGAACCTCTAAGAGTGACTACGGAAAAGCATAAAAACCTCCAAAGGCCTCTTTAAAACATCTAAGAACATCTTTTGAATGTCTTAGAACACTTAACTGTCCAAATGACCTCTGAGGAAACAGACATTCAGTCAGACTTAAGAATTTCTTAAGACCTTCTATAAACATCTTTAGAACCTTGTCTTTTTAAAATGTCTAAAAACATCTTTAGAACCTTTAAGAACATCTTAAGGGCCACCGTGGATGTCTTAAGAACCTCGGAAACACCTTCAGAACCACAAAGAACATTTTTTGAATCATAAGGAACACCTTTTGAACCATCTTTAATTCCTCTAAAAACATCTTTAGAACCTCGAAAATGCCTTTTGAACTTCTAAGGACACCATTTAGAACCCCAAATAACATTTTATGATCTCAAATGATGGCTTTTAAAGGTCTAAGAATTTTTTTAATAGCTTGAAGAACATATTTTGGACTTTGAAGTATGCACTTTGAACCTTTAAAAGCTTTAGAACATCAAAGAATGCATTCAGAAACTCATTTAGAACATCAAATAAAATCCCCATGACCTCTTTAGAACACCTAAAAAATCTTAAGAAGGTCTAAGAACACTTAACTGGTATAAGAGGAATAAAACTTTCGTCTGTGTGTTTGTGATGACGACAGAACGATCGCTCCACTGAAGACCTGCAAATCATCGGCCCTGAAGATCTCTCCATGCTGAAAGGAAAAGTAAGAGCAGGACACTCTCTCTGGTTTAAGATGGTTCTCTCTCAGAAGCCTAACAACTGTAGCTCAAAGATAAATTTCAAAAACGACAATATTGGAACACCTGACATGTTCCACAAATATCAGGTTCTTCTCCAAACTGTTCCTACAAAATAAGTAAGACCTCTGTGGATGCTAGAATCTGAACTAGGAGACCCAAACCTGTTCCAGCATCACAATACAAACCATGTGCACAAAGCCAGCTTCATAAAGATCTGCTTTCCATGGGTTAGATGTGTGTGAAAGATCTTCTGTTATATACAGTATCTCACAAAAATTTGTGTGCCTTGAGTCCAATTCTCATATACAGACCACTGGATGTTCAACATGGACGTCATGATAAAGAGTCTCTGAGGATTCGAGAATTAGAATTGTTTCTCTTCACAAATATGGACGAGGAGGGGGTGACCGGAAGAGAAGGATATGGATTATTAAGTCTCCTTATTGTTGTATGAAAGTTAATGTCAATGTGCTTTTTAAACTCCGGCAAGACTCGCTATGGCAGCAGAGCTAAAAGGAAAAACCAGAAGGTAACACCAACATGAGGGATCTCTGGGATAAGAGACGACCCACCATAACCACCATCAACAAACCTGAGTGAACGTGTGAGAGTGAGGGGATGACAGCATACAAATATTCCAGTTCACCAAACACTCCATATCCATGATCCCTCCAGATCTGCCCCCCGCTGTAGTCTTCATTATTTGAGGAACCAACAGATAGCCTGCACCTTCTGATCTAAGTAGGCGTGGAGGATCATACTGGTACAGAAGTTCACTCAGATACTGCCGTGCGAGACCGTTAAGTGCTTTATACGTCAGTAGTGGTATTTTATAATCAATGCGAGATTTGATTGGGAGCAGTGTAGATGATTAATACAGGGGTGATGTGATCATATTTTTTAGATCTAGTGAGGACTCTTGCTGCTGATGCTGAAGCTTATTTATGCCCTTATTTGCACACCCAGACAGTACAGCGTTACAGTGGTCTAATCCAGATGTAACAAAAGCATGAACTAGTTTTTCTGCCGCACACTGCAACAAGACAGTTTGCAGGCCGTCGTCCCAAAAGGAACCTTCAGTTTTCTGAAGACAACCTGTCCAAGAGCATGAATTACTGGAACCATGTCCTGTAGTCTGATGAGACTAAGATAAACGTGTTTGGCTCAGATGGTGTCCAGCATGTGTGGCGACGCCCTGGTGAGGAGAACCAAGAACTGTGTCATTCTGTACTGGTGTACTATGACATTCTAAAGTGAAACAAGATGTACTCCCTTCAGGAACTGGGCCGAACGGCAGCTTTCCAACATAATAACGACTCCAAACACGCCACCAAGATTACAACTGCCTTGCTGAAGAAGCTGAAGCTGATGGAGTGGCCAAGTATGTAACCAGACCTGAACCCTATTGAGCACCTGTGGGACCTCCTCATGTGTCTAACATCCAGCAGCTCTGTGATGTCATTATGGAGGGGTGGAAGAGGATCCCTGCAACAACCTGTGCAGCTCTGGTGAATTCTATGCCAAGGAGGATTAAGGCAGTGCTGGATAACTACTCTAAAATATCTCCAAGATTTCATTTCTATAGTATTGTTCTACTGGTCCATGTTCCAGTTCTGATGCTCACAGGGTGGTGAACTTTTTGCTTGTTCTACCTTGAAGCACTTTTGGTAGGTACTAATTCGAGCATATCGGGATACCCCGACCCAGGAGTCTTAACGCTTGCCCATTTTTCCTGCTTCCAACACAAGTAGAGAAAAATCGTGGAGAATTTCGAACATCTCTATTCGATTGAGCTTGAGTTCCACCAGAGAAACAATAAAGTAGCATTATGAGAACACATTCAGGTCACTTTGAGGACATGTATGGTTGATATTAAACCCATACGGTTCGTTTCCTTTTTTTAAAATGACAAATAGCTTCCCTTCTGACCCTGGTTCCTTTCCTGGTTTCTTTTTTTTCATAAATTCTCAGGACGTTTTCCCACCACGTGTTCATTAATGAGCTGAATCCACATCTGGATTCCGTAACACCAGATTGTGCCACAAATTCCTGTTGTTAAAAGTGAGAAACACAAAGTTGCATTGAATGCTGTGACATTTATGGTTCTTCTTTAGTTTGAATAGATTTCTGGCTTTACTTGAGACCCAAACCTGTTCCAGTGTGACAATGCTCCTGTGCACAAAGCCAGCTCCATGAAGATACCATGGGTTGGAGTGAAAGATCTCCTTCTATAGAGCTCCAACCCTTTTGGGATGACTGTGAAAGCTGACATTACTAAAACCCTGAATAAGCACACATTTCCACAAGATCCAGAGGAACATCTTCTGAGTGGAGGTTCTTATAGCAGCAATGTGGAATGGGATGTTCAGAAAGAAGCATATACCAATCTTTTTTTCATGTGTCTACAAGCCTTTCTTCCATCTACTTAGTTTCGATTGAATCAGTTTTAAATGCACTAGCTGGGGGGGGTAAAAAGCATTCCTATCAAGGAGGGCATCAGTGCTCCAAAACACATACCTTTTCAAATTTCTTTCAGCTGGCCCTGATCTTGGTGACTACCTTCACAAAACCCAACACGGTTATCTTTTTACACCGCGTCAGCACAAAGTGAGCTCTGAGAAACCATGACCGTCAGTCCTGCCCTCGTTTGTGGAACATGCCCACATCAAAAGCGTGCCGTTACGGAGAGGTCCGGAGAATAGAACGAGTCCGTCGTCATCCTCTGATCTTGTATGTAAACCAAGACGCTGCAGACGGCTGGAGGGAAAACAGCTAGACGAGAAAAACCACAAACGGACAAATTCATACAAACCTCAAAGTGGCAGAACCTCAAAACGTCAGACATATTCCGAGCCCCCCCACCCTGCCCCCGAAACCCCAGATCCGATCTGTTGTTGTTTAAGTTCGATACTGGGTTTAATTTGTCCTCCCAACATCTGCGTAGAAATTCAGCGAAGCCAAAAGATCGGACGCCGCTTTCACAACAACCGCCTTTGTGAAACTGCGATCTTGAACTGTTTATGAACTTCCTTCGCTTTTTTGATATTCGATCGCAATCTGACATTTCGATGTTGAAGTCATGTGTAGCACAAGCACAGCAATTAATGTTTACTACCACACACACACACACACACACACACACACACACACACACACACACACACACAATAGATCTTTACTACTATGTAGTTTACTGCAGTGGTGGTCTGTAAGGAAGTAAATGTAATTCGTTACTGTACTTAAGTAGTTTCTTTATGTATCTGTTGTTTACTGAAGTATTTCCATTTCAGGCGACTGTAACTGTAACTTCACTACATTTCAAAGTCAAATATTTGAAATCAGTCGTTCCTTTTTATTCATGACACACAGCGAGTCACTAATCAGGATCGAGCGTTTGCTCTGTTTTAAACCCGTTCCGATTGGCGCTTGGTGAATCTACTGATCACCAACATGCAGTTCAGCATCAGTTCAACATCAAGCAGAACATTTAGAGAGGAACAAATGATGAAGAAACTCCACACTCGAACTCACCACAACACACGTGAACTCGTTTACACAAAGTATTTGAAAAGGTTTTGGGTTCATGATCATTGTAATAGAAATCAATCAGTGTTTGAGTCATTAATATCATTCTATTAATAGATCAGTGTGCTGAGAGTCACATTCGAGTCTTTTCACATAAACGGAGGTGATTAAGTAAAGAATCTTGTGATAAAAGTGAATTATAAGGAAAATAACAGTGGTTAAAATACTTCACCAGGAAGTGGAGCACCTTCAGAGAAGAGCTCCAATAGGTTCCTTACAGCTTTATACAAAAACACTTTGTCATATATGCATTAAAGTACAGTAAAAAACTTTTCTTTACATATTTGGCATTTGGCAACTTAAGTTTGATTTTTTGGAAAAATGTCTACCTTTTTTTGGACGTTTGGATTTTCCAACATATATTGGTTTCTCTTTGCTTTTGGGTTCACACACCTCCCTGTAGCAGACTGTGAAAACTTCCTGCCTCTCAACCCTAATTTAAACCCTGACCTTGACAGACAGGGGCTCAAACCCATGACCTTCTAATTTAAAACCCACCCGAATGTCCCACACAGGAATCGAACTGGACTAATTTAATAACGTCTCCAATTAGCCCCTCTCTCAAGGTCAAAAGAAGTCCTTCAAATGTGTCAGAAGATACAACTCTGACAATAGCGCAGGTTTATATCATCCTTCTGATACATTTTCTATAGCAACAGTTAGTTCACAGAGACGTGTACAGCAGACGCACCACATAATAGAGACGTCTGTTGAATATTTATGGAAGGAGTCTCACGTGTCAGAGCTGAAGTCAGAGGTGAAGCTGGTTTGATGTGTTTAAGAGCTCAGTTTAGAGCTAAAGAAATCCCTGATCTGGTTCTTAGCATATGATAAACACAGCTGGAATGTAACTGTGGCAACCTCATTGCCCCCCTGTTTTCATCTTTTATTTTCTTGTCAAGGTTCGTTTCGAAAGCGTTCAGTGCATGTGATTCAGTTTTAGTAAACACGTGCACGTGTTGTTTGCTGTTCACTCGAGCCTGGACTGTATTTAGTCTCGGCTTGGTCTCGGACGCTGAAACAGATGGAGGGGATTTCTTTCTGTTCAGTAAGGAAGAAGGGACAGTATGATGGGGAGCGTCGAGAGTCGAGAGATGTGATGCAAAATCTACAAAGAAAGAAAGAAAGAAAGAAAGAAAGAAAGAAAGAAAGAAAGAAAGAAAGAAAGAAAGAAAGAAAGAAAGAAAGAAAGAAAGAAAGAAAGAAAGAAAAAAGAAGGAAAGAAAGAGGGAAATTGTCTAGAAAGAAAGAAAGAAAGAAAGAAAGAAAGAAAGAAAGAAAGAAAGAAAGAAAGAAAGAAAGAAAGAAAGAAAGAAAGAAAGAAATTGTCAAGAAAGAAAGAAAAAAAGTAAGAAAGAAAAAAAGAAAGAAAGAAAGAAAGAAAGAAAGAAAGAAAGAAAGAAAGAAAGAAAGAAAGAAAGAAAGAAAGGATAAACTCATCTACTGTATTTTCTCTCTCTTCCACTTTTTCCTCGCACTCCATCTATTCCCTTTTTAATCAGGGAATCTGGCTTGATATATCTGATATAATGAATGCACACACACACACACACACACACACACACACACACACACACACACACACACACACACACACACACACACACACAGATTAGTGTGTGTTTTTCCAACATCTCTTTCCACACTTTATTTGCTCCTGTAATAAGCTCCACTCTTCTGGGAAGATGTTCCACTAGATGTTGTGGACATGTTTGGAGATATATTCAGCTATAAGGGTATTAGTGCAGTCAGGTACTGATGGAGGTGAGGAGGTCTGGGGTGCAGTCAGTGTTCACGTTCATCCTCAATAGAGTTGGAGCTCTATAGCAGAAGATCTTCCACTCCAACCCATGGAAACAGATCTTCGTGGAGCTGTTTTTTTGCACAGGGGTACAATTGTGTGCTTCCAAGTTTGAGGTAAAAGTTTGAGGAAGAACCACATGCTGGAAAACTGCAGTCCGATGTGAACAATCCCACATTTCTTTATGCAGATCTTCTAATCCTCCTCATTCTTCTTATTCTTTCAACATGTAAACCAGAATGTCCTGATTGTGGAGGTAAGAGACCACATGATCAACTACGTCCTGTGTGTGTGTGTGTGTGTGTGTGTGTGTGTGTGTGTGTGTGTGTGTGTGTGTGTGTGTGTGTGTGTGTGTGTAGTCACAGTATTAATTAAGACATATCATCAGACGAAAGCAGTGGAGCAGCTGTCACACCCCACTTTTGATCAACTGTCTGTAACGTCAGTAACCGTGGTTGCCAGGTTTCAGCAACATTTTTTTGAGCAAAAATCTGAATCTCAAAATCCACACAATATTCATGAAATTTCTAAAACTAGCTCAAAAAATTAACAGAAAAAAAAACATTATAAGAATGATATCAATAAAAAACATTTTTTTAAACTAATTTTAGCCTTTATTTGGCAACCAAGGTGACTGTGGTGTGCACAATTTCCATTGTACAGCCTTTATAAATCCCTCTTTCACTCTCCATATCTCTACACATATCTTACAATACAAAGTGTTCTGTACATCGTACGCTCCGTTCACACTCGACGCTGTGCTACAAAGGCGTTCCTACTACTGGTTGCCATAGTAACTAATCAATGCGATTGGTGAGAAAATTGTTTGTTGGCTTGAGCTAATGGATGTGTAGCCGAACCAGCAGTGCCCTAGGGTGTAGTGAGCTGGGGTCCTTGCAGCTCGTATACGCCAAATACTGATTCACCCAATCGGTAGCTGTCGAAGACTTATAGATTAGGATTTGGGGCCTTGCTCAAGGGCCCAACTGTGGCTTCTTGGCCGTACTGAGGCTCGAACCCCAACAAATCAAACCCCAGCTTGGTAGAAACCTGGAATCAGAGCACAGGGTTAGCCATGATACAGAACCCCTGGGGCAGAGGGGGTGAAGGGCCCTTGATCAAGGGCCCAACAGTGGCAGCAGTGGCAGCATCAGAAGCCCAGTGTTTTAACCACCATCTCCTCTAAGTTCTCAAGTATCCCAGCTTGGCAGAAAGCTGGGGTCAGAGCAGAGGGTCAGCCTTGATAGAGCACCTCTAGAGCAAAGAGGGTTAAGGGCCTTGCTCAAGAGCCCAACAATGGCAGCTTAGTAGTGCTGGAGTTCGGGATTGAACCGCCCAACCTTGTGATCTTTAACCCAGAACCTTATCTGTAACTAACCTACACACCGCACACTTGTCCTCTTGTACAAGTAGTATATAAACTAATAGTGCCCTCACTCTGAAGGCGATCGTGGACACGGGGAAGACAATGAAGATGCTCCTGCAGCATGTGCAGAACTTCCAGCCCAAGAGGGTCAAAGTGGCCGGGTGAGAAATCAACCACACAATATGTTTCTCTGATCATTCTGTCAGTTTAATGGACACCGTAATGCTGAGGGAAACTGGGTAATCTCTGGGGTAATCGCTTGTAGAACCGAATCCAAAATCATTGGCACCCTTTCAGAAAATGTGTTTTATTATAATTTAGTTCTTGCACTGAGCAACAATAAGCTACTAAGGTCTGGGTAACATTGAGTAATATAATTTTTTGGACTTTTTTTTTCTACATTCTGCCCTCTTTAGTTTTTCTCACATGGTTTAATATTTTTGGCTGGCAAAGTCTAGCAAGGAAGAATAATGTGTTGTTCTGTGTGTGTGTGTGTGTGTGTGTGTGTGTGTGTGTGTGTGTGTGTGTGTGTGTGTGTGTGTGTGTGTGTGTTTCTTCAGCTTGTTGGTAAAGCGGATTCCCAGCAGTGCCACAATACTTCCAGATTGTGAGTTTTCTCCGAGTCTAACCACATCCACATGAGTGTAAAATAAAAACGAACAGAAACATAATAATTGACGCAATGCAGGAGAAAATGATATAGACTATACTCTTTCTGCTATAAATCTGATCGTTAATGATGTTTTTATGGCAACAGCAATCAGATGGAAATAAAGCAAAATTCCCAATAATGTATATTTGGATACGCCCACAAAAGTCCATAAAAGGTAAAACCCACAGATAGTTAAAAATGGACACCACAGAAACTTCCAGAAGGGACAAAATTATCAAAATATGTATAAGATTGACCATAAAATTGGTCTTCTTTTTAAACATCCCATTCCAAATGTATTCTCCATTTCCTCTTCTGAGAAGATGTTCCACCAGATTTTGTGGAGATTGGTGCTCATTGAGCAACCAGGACGTTAGTAAAGCCTACTGATGTAGTTGAGGTGAGAAGGCCTGGGGTGCCATAAGTGTTCATGCATCCCAAAGGTTGGAGGCTTGGAGGTGAACAGCGGGAGATCTTCCATCCTGTAGAAATGGTGTGCCTCCAACATTGTGCTAACAGTTCAAGGAAGAACCGCATAGGGTGTCCCAATACTTTTGGAAACATGTAAACTAACAGGAAGTATCAGGAGATGGATTTCCCACAATGCGCTAAAGAAATGCTACAGGCTAATCCTCGGCTAGCGCTTAACATTTCCCTTTCCACCCATGCCGAGTATTTCTTCGCTCATTCATTCACGTCTCCTCCGAGACCACTGCTGATACGAGGTAAAGCGTAAAGGAGTGGTCAGAACAAACATGAATACAATTTGCCTAGTGGGAAAATAGGCCAAACGACTGATTTGCAAGACAGGCATGGGGGCAAGGAAAGGAATTTGTTTGTGGAAGCAGTTCATTTTACGTCATATGGAGGTCATCTAGGTGACTTTGCAAATTCCCAAATCATGGAAATGTGATTTAAAAGTTCTTTCTGAACAGTTGAACCTCCTCTTCTTTACTTCTTATGCATCTTTGCAGATGTCGGATTCGTCATTCCTAATCGATTCGTGGTTGGTTACGCTCTGGACTACAACGAATACTTCCGAGACCTGAACGTGAGTCCTCTGCATGAACTCTAGAGAAAGGCAGGAAAGCTCCACTCCACTCCATACCCACCCTGCTTTCCATAGGCAAATTCCCACATATCTGGTTACTCCAAACATATTAGCATGATGAGCTCAGAGCACACATCACTGCAATTATGTAATGACCTGGTTGAAGGTTTCAGATGAAAAGATGTCCAGGTGTAAAACTCCACCCCTGGAACCTAAGAGCAAATTAGCTTCCTGGTTTACTGGTTTTTCGTTTCTATTTTCTTTAGTTTTTCAGGCAGTTCTTACTTTCCTTCTTCCCTACCTTTCAGTCGCTTAGTTTTATTTCTCCCTAGCTCCAAGTATTTTTTTATTGTTCTCTTTCTTTTTCTTCCCAGACTCTGCAGCATCCTATAATATCTTTTTCTCTTATCTCACAGTCATTTTTCAGTCTTTTCATCTAGGCATTTCCTAGTCTTCTTCTTCCTTAAATCTCCAAGTATTTCCTTTTTTCCTTCTTTCTTAATTTGACCTAATCCTTTGTGCTTCAGGGGCATTGTATCATGGCTGACCCTGTTTTCTGACCCCAGCTGTCACTGTTCTGTAACGTACATGTGACAAAGCACCACCTTTCCTTCTTCTCTAACTCCCTAACATTCCCTGCTTTCCTTCTTGCTCAACTCCCCAACATTCCCTACATTTCTTCTTCTTTAACTTCCCAACATTCCCTGCTTTCCTTTTTTCTCAACTCCCCAACATTCCCTACTTTCCTTCTTCCCCAAATCCCCAACATTCCCAATTTTCCTTCTTCTTTAACTGCCCAACATTCCCTACTTTCATTCTTCCCCAAATCCCCAACATTCCCAATTTTCCTTCTTCTTTAACTGCCCAACATTCCCTACTTTTCTTCTTCCCCAAACCCCCCAACATTCCCTACTTTCCTTCTTCCCCAAATCTTTTCTTTTCTTCTCTTTGCTTTTCTAGCACTGCTACTATAGAAACATTTGTATATTTAAGGCGAATGCATTAAATAAACTGTGATGATCACCTTCTCTGCTTTCAGAGCTGCTGTTATATTCTAGAAAATATGGTGAAATGTTTCTTCTCTTTTTCTTTCTGCAGCACATCTGTTTGATCAGTGAGACGGGGAAGCTCAAATATAAATTGTGAGAAAGAGATGTGCTTCATACTGGCAGAACTCAAACATGACTCATACAGGATTCAATCAGACCTCAACCAGACTCATACAGGACTCAATCAGACCTTAACCAGACTCATACAGGACTCAATCAGACCTTAACCAGACTCATACAGGACTCAAACAGACCTTAACCAGACTCATACAGGACTCAAACAGACCTTAACCAGACTCATACAGGACTCAATCAGACCTTAACCAGACTCATACAGGACTCAATCAGACCTTAACCAGACTCATACAGGACTCAATCAGACCTTAACCAGACTCATACAGGACTCAAACAGACCTTAACCAGACTCATACAGGACTCAAACAGACCTTAACCAGACTCATACAGGACTCAATCTGACATTAACCAGACTCATATAGGACTTAATCAGACCTTAACCAGACTCGTAAAGGACTCAACCAGAACTCAAACAAGATTCATACAGGACTCAAATAAGACTTTAACAAATCTCAAATGGGGTTTTAAATATGACTCAACCAGACCTTAACCAGACTCATACAGGACTCAATCAGACCTTACCCAGACTCTTATATGACTCAACCAGAAATCAAACAAGACTCAACTAACACTTAAACAAAATTCAAACAGGACTTCAAACAGAACTCAACCGGCGCTTAAGATGAATGCAAAAAGAACTGAGCAATGACAAAGAGAACTCAAACATGTCTCAGTTTTATATAGTTCTAATATGAATTAAGAGCTTTTAGCATTTTATTTGTTTGGTATCATCTTGGGAAAGAAGTACTGTAGCACTCATCGAGAGTTTGATGTAACTACAATATGTTACATAGAAAATGTATTGTAAATCATTGTCTCTTTTAAATCCCCCAGAGCATCACCAGACCCACTGTTTATCCTGAGGACTGAAACATATTTGTATAAAATGATGAACTATACTGAGTATTGTTCATAAAATATGACGCAAACTGCACATTATTTGATATGCCAGTGCATCAAATTAAAACAAGGAACTTAACACAATCCATATGATTATTAATTTAACATTTGAACCTGATGCATACGAACAGAATCCAGGATTTTTTATGTTGATGTTTTTACATGGGTATCCTGTTTTATAATTTGTTTTGTCTCAGGTTTTGCTTTGATGTTATATTAATAGAATATTGCATTCATTTTATATATATTTAATGTTTTAACTGGAAAATGAATGATTGTACGGCAATAAAACATCACCAAACATCCACATGCTTTCCTATAATTCTGCCTTTATTTGTGATTCTTATCTCACTGGACCCTGTGCAATTCTGATTTATTGTTGTTATTACTGAAAGTTCTGCGTACATTTCTAGCCATAACACAAGCCTACGGAGATAAGGAGATAAACACTGTCAGAGCTGACGTGGCCTTCAAATACCTCCTTTCAGTATCTGGTTGTCTGCTTAACCTCAGCTGTAATAGAAACAGTCTGATTAGGTTTTATGTGTGTTCCTTGAGGGTCATGATATGAAAATGTATTACAGTATTTTGCCTTCCAGACCAGGCTAACAATGATCTTCTTCATACAAGCAAGATGGGCCTTGCTGGAGGACCCAACAGTGGAAAGTTGGTGGCGCTGGGATTTGATCTCATGACCTTCTGATCATGGTAATGAATGATTGGTCATCAGAAATAATGGTGAACTAAATGTATGGAATACTGAGGGGTATGGAATGCTGATGTGTAGGGAATAGTAGGGGTCAGGGAATAATGAAGTGTATGGAATACTGAGGGGTTGAGAATAATAAATTGTATGGAATACTGAGGGGTTGAGAATAATGAAGTGTATGGAATACTGAGGTGTTTTGAATAATGAAGTGTATTTAATACTGAGGTGTTGGGAATAATGGAGTGTATGGAATACTGAGAGGTAGGGAATAATGAAGTGTATGGAATACTGGGGAGTTGAGAATAATGAAGTGTATAGAATACTGAGGGGTTGAGAATAATAAAGTGTATAGAATACTGAGGGGTTGAGAATAATAAAGTGTATGGAATACTGAGGGGTTGAGAATAATAAAGTGTATAGAATACTGAGGGGTTGAGAATAATAAAGTGTATGGAATACTGAGGCATTGGGAATAATGAAGTGTATAGAATACTGAGGGGTTAAGAATAATGAAGTGTATGGAATACTGAAGTGTTGGGAATAATTAAGTGTATAGAATACTGAGGGGTTGGGAATAATAAAGTGTATGGAATACTGAGGGGTTGAGAATAATAAAGTGTATGGAATACTGAGGCGTTGGGAATAATGAAGTATATGGAATACTGAGGGGTTGGGAATAATGAAGTGTATGGAATACTGAGGGGTTGGAAATAATGAAGTGTATGGAATACTGAGGGGTTGAAAATAATGAAGTGTATGGAATACTGAGGGGTTAAGAATAATGAAGTGTATGGAATGCTGAGGGGTTGAGAATAATAAAGTGTATGGAATACTGAGGCGTTGGGAATAATGAAGTGTATGGAATACTGAGGGGTTGGGAATAATGAAGTGTATGGAATACTGAGGGGTTGGAAATAATGAAGTGTATGGAATACTGAGGGGTTGAAAATAATGAAGTGTATGGAATACTGAGGGGTTGGGAATAATGAAGTGTATGGAATGCTGAGGGGTGGGAATAATGAAGTGTATGGAATACTGAGAAGTTGTGAATAATGAAGTGTAGGGAATACTGAGGGGTTGGGAATAATGAAGTGTAGGGAAATTGTGAAGTGCATATCTTTGCTGCTCTGAAAGTGCCTTGAATCTTTGTTTAGAGGAGAACAGCAATAGTAACCACACACAGCCCTAAACACACTTTATCCCACCATGACACACACTACCACACGTAGAGACACACTAACCATGTAACAGTACACACCTAACCTCACTCTGACATTCCCGTTTTCGCTTCCCACTCCTACACATCACACATTTGAAGGTAAGACCAGAGGAAACAGAGGTCTCTCACATCCACTCAGCAGATCCGATGTATAGACGGGGGGATTAGTGCCAGAGGAAAGGCTGCTCTCGTCCTGAGGATAAAGGTGTACTTTGGTAAGAGCAACAAAAACGTCCTTTGTGGACACGGCTCAGCCTCCCCGTCCCTTATCGGACATCGGCACTTAGGAGCGGTTGACTTTCCTCTGCGATAAGCCCCCTGCACTGCCTTTGTGTTCTAAATCCGCCCGGGACCCGCTCAGAAAAACGTTCTCATGCGCAGACCTTATGGTGCACTATTGAGTGAGGAAAGGAAAAAAGTAGAGTCTGTTCCACGTTCTATAAACACACAAAGCGAACAAAACGTGCATTGTAGCTGAGAGCGTCTGTGCTTGTTCACTCGCCAGAACATGTCTTAAACAGCATCGAAGCGTCTCGTTTACTTCTGTACTACACATCACAGGTAATACAGCAGTGTCTGAGAGGGAGAACCTATAGCTCAAAGTTCTACATACAGCCATTTCCTGACAAAGTTCTACATCCAGACATGTCCTGACAAAGTTCTACATTCAGCCATGTCCTGAAAAAGTTCTACATCCAGACATGTCCTGACAAAGTTCTACATTCAGCCATGTCCTGACAAAGTTCTACATCCAGACATGTCCTGACAAAGTTCTACATTCAGCCATGTCCTGACAAAGTTCTACATCCAGACATGTCCTGACAAAGTTCTACATTCAGCCATGTCCTGACAAAGTTCTACATCCAGACATGTCCTGACAAAGTTCTACATTCAGCCATGTCCTGACAAAGTTCTACATCCAGACATGTCCTGACAAAGTTCTACATTCAGCCATGTCCTGACAAAGTTCTACATCCAGACAATGTCCTGACAAAGTTCTACATTCAGCCATGTCCTGACAAAGTTCTACATTCAGCCATGTCCTGACAAAGTTCTACATTCAGCCATGTCCTGACAAAGTTCTACATCCAGACATGTCCTGACAAAGTTCTACATCCAGACATTTCCTGACAGGGTTTTTTATGCGACAGCCATCTTGGACAAAAAACATAACTTTTTAATACGGTATAATTATTGGCCACGCCTCCTACATAGAAAACATTCCATCAGAAATCTTTTGTAATGCATTGTTTCTCTTTTTATATAGTTTTTCTTTCATTTGTTCTGCTCGGAAAATGTATGTCAGCTTATTGTGCTTTTGAAATCACGTTATAAATATTTTCCTTTGCATTTCTCGCGCATGTATTAAACAGTGCTTTATAGCAAATATGACTTACTGTAATAATAATAATAATAATAATAATGATAATAATAATAATAATATACAAATATACTGTATAAGTAAGAAAAATGCAATACAAATAAACTTTAATTATCTAAATAACATTTTGGATGATTATTATTTATTAAATTGTATTTATTTATTTGTTTGTTTGTTTAATCAACTGTAGAATTTTATGCAACACTTTCATTTTTAATATTAAGTCGTGTGTGTGTGTGTGTGTGTGTGTGTGTGTGTGTGTGTGTGTGTGTGTGTGTGTGTATATATTAAAGCATTAATTAATTAATTAATTTGTTTGTTTATTTAATCAAATGTATGTTCTTTTTTTTCATGGCGTCCTACTTAAGTTGTGTACAAATACAACCTTATATACATTTAATGAAATAATAAAGAAATAAAGAAATAAATTTGAGTTAATTGTAATTTATAAGAGTTCATTAAAAGAGAGTTTTTTTGGGAGAAATATAAAACAATATTTATTTATTCATGTATTTTTTTTATTGAAATAATAATAGTTTTTTTGTTAGCTTGATTGTTTGTATTTTTTATTTATTTATTTTTTAAATAATATTTTACATACATTGATTTTTTTTTCCCTAATTTTTCCAGGATGAAATAATCTCAGACGGGATGGTTACAGAGCTCCAACTCTGGGTTTAGAAGAATTCTTTCCGGAGAGAGAGAGAGAGCAGCTGCTGTTTTACACACACACACACACACACACACACACACACACACACACACACACACACACACACAGAGTCCGTCTCCTCTTTTCACCTTTTGTTCACTGAGTCAGTCATCATTAGCTGAGCTCCCTCAGTGTCCCCACCCCCCTCCCTTAATGCCCCTCTCTTCAAACCCCCCTATTATACCCCCCCTCACATCATCTTTGCCCCACCACCACCCTGCAGGGGTCCCTCTCTCCCACCCTCATCGTCATGTGATTCCCATAATCCTCTCTGATATCTCAACCACCACCTCAGAGCATCAGAGAGTGGATAGAAAAACCCCTTTATTCCTCTCATCTAATCTGAGCTGCAGCTCCACACCGTCTACTATCCACATTTACATTCACTCTCTTTACTTCTATTTATTATTATTCTACACAATTCATTATTGTATTTATTTATTTACAGAATAATTGACTTTTTGTTTTTATATATTTCCTTTTGGAATAGATTTTTAAATGTCCTACTTAAAATGCATTATTATAATTTCTTTTTTTGCATATATTATTATTATTATTATTATTATTATTATTATTATTATTATTATTATTATTATTATTGTATGGTAAAGGAGAAACAATAAAGCATGGAGGACTGAAGAGAATAAAAAAAGATTGACTAATTAACAAAGAATTAAAAATTTACCAAAAAAAAAAAATATTTTTTTAATAAACATAAAATATATATATATTTCTTTATTTATTTGTTTAGTGTAAAAAAAAATTAAATCAATCAATAAACCAATAAATAAATATATTTTAATATGCACTACAGACTGTACAATACTGATGGTCAGTCAGCGTAAGGGGCGGAGCTTAATGATTGAATCTTTTCAGTTGAATAATAATTAGTCATTTAGTGTGGATTTTGCTCTTATAATCACCTCCACTCTTCTGAGAAGATGTTCCACTAGATTGTGTTGAAATGTTGAGGAGATTCCTTCAGCTATCAGGGTGTTAGTAAAGTCAGGTAGGTGAGGAGGTGAGAAGGTCTGGGGTGCAGTCAGTGTTCACACTCATCCTTAATAGGGTTGGAGCAGTATAGCAGGAGATCTTCCACTCCAACCCATATCAATGTCCCTATACTTTAGGTCCTAGAAGGATGAGTTGGACGTAGTGATAAGTTCTTAGTACGAGTGTGAGGACGTGATCGTGCGGTGTGTTGAACGTGTGCTTTGCTCAGATCAGCGCTTCAATCTTCTATTGTTCCTGTGGAGGCTCTCGGACAATAGGCGAGTGAAAGCCCCCTCTCTGAGGCTCACCGCTTTCTCTTTTTTTCTCACACGGGGTCAGAGGAGACGCTCGCATTGTCCTGCCTCATTGTGGCAGTGTGAGACAGCCGAGCTCCACACACTGAGCTTCTTTATTCTCATCCACACGAGTTGCTGCAAAACCCTCTCCTACTTCTCTGGTCCTGTGTGGAGCATCGAGACATCTGGAGATTAAAGAGCTGTTTAACTCCACAGTGCTCCTGAATGTTCATCTCTTATATGGTTACGTATATACGCTCACACACACACACACACACACACACACACACACACACACACACACACACACACACACACACGTGTATGCACAAACGCAAACAGACACACACATTCAAACACACATATACACACACACACACACACACATAAGCAGAAGCAAACACAAACACGGACAAATGTACACAAAACACACACAAACTCACCTATGCACACACACACACACACAAACACACACACTCAACTATTAACTCACTTACACACGCACGTGTATGCGTATGTACATGCACATACGCATATGTGTGTGTGTGTGCGTGTGTGTGCGTGTGTGCGTGTTATCTTACAGTTATAACGACTCTCCACCTTCAGCATTAGTGATAGTAATTGAACACTGTGTCCTAGATCTCACACATCCTCCCGTCCTGTGTGTGTGTGTGTGTGTGTGTGTGTGTGTGTGTGTTTAGATCAGAGTCAAGCTTCAGCTTCACTTGCATCATTCAATGCTTTATTTGTTTATTTTATTGTAGAACATGAACATTTTGTCACACACCAAATAAAGATGCCACCAGACGTCACGTTGGTCCCAAACATCATCTAACAAACATAATATATCAGATCCAAACCTTCAGACACTGGAGCACGTTCACTTCAGGATCTAACGAGTCAGTGTGTGTGCTGGTGTGGGACATCTATGGGTCTCACTTCCTGGTTAGAAATGCAAGAGTTTGTTTTTTTCCATGGCCCAGTGGCCTAAAGGATAAGGCATCAGCCTCCGGAGCTGGAGATTGTGGGTTCGAGTCCCACCTGGGTCGCTCTTTTAAATATGGCTTAGTTCGTCCTTCTAAAGAATATAATAGTTCAAGATAGAAAGTTGTGTTATGGTGCATTGCTGGCGTCACATCTTTGTGATGTCCCATGAGATCCTTCCAAGTGGAACCCATGTTCTTCTGATCGGCCAGAACTCCATGAAGACATATTTGTGTTATGCGTTAAAAGCTTCAGACAGCTTGTGGAGCATCTGGATACCATGGCAGTTTCAGAAGAAGGAATCGCTGATACTGGAGATTGTGGGTTTGAGTCCAATTTGGGTTGAACCTTTAATACCTTTTGGATGTCTTTTGAAATCCATCCAAGGCAACGCATGTTCTCCTGACCTACCAGAATGCTGTGGTAATGTATTTGCAGAGTTTGCTATGATGTTTTTAAACATCTTGTGGAACATCACTAGTGAGCACCATCACCCCAGACCCAGTGGCCTAATGGATAAGGCATCAGCCTCCGGAGCTGGAGATTGTGGGTTCGAGTCCCACCTGGGTCGTGTAGTTGTTGCATGACAACGGCTGTGTTGAACCTCAACTTCAAATCATCAAGTAAGTGGACTTGTTGGTGGCCAATAAAAATCTTTGACACTGGTGTTTTGGAATCTTGAAGTGGATCCTGGATCAGATCTTGGTGTTTCAAGCATTTTTTGGCATTTTAGGAAACACACAGTAATAGTTCCTCAAAATACGTTCTCTTACTAAAAAAACAACCCATGAAACATTTTAAAGACATGGAACACAAAGGTCATTCGTGCAACATCTCCCATGGCTTTATGTTAAAATCCTGCCGAAACTGCAATCTAATTAGGCTTAGCGTTTGGATGTGAAGAAGAAAAAAGCCAGGCTAGATCATCACCATCACTGATCTGTCTCTGGAGATCCATTCAAGGGAACTCCTGTTCTCCTGATGTGCAGAAGAAACTCAAAAACAGAAAAGGCTCCAGAACTGTCAGAATGTGAACCACTAATGAGATCCTTCACTTAGAATCCTGTTACTGTACTATGGATCCGGAAAAGAAAAAAAATATATATGTACAGTATCTCACAAAAGTAAGTGCACCCCTCACATTTCAGCAACCATTTGATTATTTCTTCTCAAGCAACAATACTATAGAAAGGAACCTTGGAGATATTTTAGAGTATCAATGTGCAGTAAAAATAACTCAACATACAGACATTATTGTCTAAATAACTGCCAACTAAAGTAATTGCACCCTTACGTGATAACAGCTGTATGGCGTATAACCAAACAAAGCCACATGTCCTATTGATCATGCAGATGTTTTTCCCTGCTTTAGAGGTATCTTGTATTAGAGCAGTTAAAATGTAGTGATTTGAGTATTAATTCTCTCATACTGACCACTGGATGTTCATCATGTTACCTCATGGTAAAGACTCTCTGAGGATTTGAGAACACACACACACACACACACACACACACACACACACACACACACACACACACACACACACACACACACAAAGCATTTAACTGTCTCTCTCTGAGTGAACCTCTATATCATTATGCTCCCCCACGCCTACTTAGATCAAAAGGTACAGGCTATTTGTTGGTACCTCAAATAATAAAGACTCCAGCAGGGGGCAGATCTTTCTCTTATAAAGCTCCTCAGTTATGGAAGAATCTTCCAATCAGTGTTCGGGTAGGTGTTTGTGAGGTAAAGGAGCAGATCTGGAGGGATCATGGATATAGAGTGTTTGGTGAACTGGGATATTTGTATGCTGTCATCTCCTCACTCTCATACGTTCACTCAGGTTTGTTGACGGTGGTGTGGTGGGTCGTCTCTTATCCCAGCGAGCCCTCATGTCGGTGTTACCTTCTGGTTCTCCCTTTCAGTTCTGCTGCTATAGCGAGTCTTGCCGGAGTCCAAACTGCACATTGTCCTTAACTTTTTAGCCTGCCTCTGGATGATGTTCTCTTTAATTAGCGGCGACTCTGTGAAGCTGGGGATGGTTCCTCATCTGGAGATCCATGAAATTACAGAGTAGGAACGGGCGCTTTGAGGATGGACTAGTTAGTTAGTTAATATCAACAGTCTGCTACACTGACTCAGGACTACAGTTTGCTCTGATCACCATCACTGCACCTCAACATCGTTTATCTGCAATAAATGGACATTTGGTGCAACCCAGATGAGGATGAGGTTCCCTCTTGAGTCTGGTTCCTTTCAAGGTTTCTTCCTTATGTCATCTTGGGGAGTTTATCCTTCACCACAGTCACCACCAGCTCGCTCATCAGGGACAAACTTACACTTATAAAGAACATCTTATTCATTTTTATCACCACATTATCTGTGTAAAGCTGCTCTGAGACAACGTTCATTGTTAAAAGCGCAATACAGATAAACATGAATTGAATTGAACACGTCAGTACTGAGGTGATAATGAGGTAAAGATGTTTATTTAATAAGGTTTATTTATTTCATTTGATATAAAGTCCATGATGTGCTGTATATCACATGAAATACATAAAGAATAAACGACACAGATTTAATTAAATATTCACACTTTTTTTTTTATTTATTTCTATTGTGAACATATTTTATAATGATATTAATAATAAAAAGAAGAAGAAGAAAAAGAAAAAGCATGAATTAATCACTGGTTTGATCTTTTCACGATTCATTATCAAAACTAAACTCTGCAATAAATAAATATAACAGAAATAAACGAATTATAAAATGCATGTAAAATGTATTCATTTAATAATTAATGAGTTTGTTTGTTTGTTTGTTTGTTTATTTTCCAGCATGAAAAGACAAAAGGAAACAGCACTGAACAGCTTCTTTTGTGTTATTGTTAGCATTAATTATTATTATTATTATTATTATTATTATTATTATTATTATTATTCATTATCATGAGGAGGACACATGTTGCTCGAAATTGACAGGTTGATTTGCTTGGCCACGCCTCTACCAGGACGCACCCGATTGGCTAAAACAGAGTCAATGACAGGAAATAAAGTTGTGATGTGATCTCCGTTAGAGGGCGCTGTCCGTCTCTGGACCGGGGAGAGGCGTGTTCGTGTGCGTGTGTGCGCGCGAGAGGGCGCGGCTACGAGCCTCATCTCCGTCCCCGGTCTCAAAGCCCCTCCCCTTCTCCCTCCTCCCCGCCCCGCCCCTGCTCTCCGCCCCTCTCTGATTCTCCAGTCCACACATTGGAACAAGTGTCCGCGCGCGGCATTTCTTTTGGTTGCGGGATTTCACGGGACTTACAGTGCGGGGAGGATGCACGCACCCACGCGCACCCCCACGCACGCCCCCACGTGTGTTATTCTCGGAATAACGCGATCACCGTAAGACCTTCTCCTCCAGGAACCCGCTGGATCCCCGAGCGCGAGGAGATGACGGATACGTCTCGTGCGCTCTTTATGTTCCCGGACTAGAAGCTTTTCTGAAACGCGCGTGTCTTTCTGTGTGTGTGCGTGTGTATGTATGTATGTATGTGTGTGTGCGTGTGCGTGTGTGTGTGGGGAAAGTGGATCATGCGCTGCACTCCGGCGCGCGTGTCTTTCTGCGCGTTTTCTAACAGGTAGGACAGGAGAACATCCAGAACATCCATCACCTTCTTCTTCATGTCATTTCTGTCATCTCTTGGATGTATAGGTGTGCGTGTGCGTGTGCGTGTGTGTGTGTGTGTGTGTGTGTGTGTGTGGATATCAGGAATGTAATGAGGATATGTATGTAAACATCTCTCTCTCCATCTTACTCACACACGCGCGCGCGCGGGTTAGAGGTTTTAGTGACATCATCATCATCATCCTCATCAACAATGTAATAATAATAATAATAATAATAATAATAATAATAATAATAATAACAACAACAACAAGGCACTGTAAACATTTTGTGTGTTGTCTTCTGGGAAATGTCAGAAGACACGTCCACCTTCTAATGATAATTCTAATTGGTGTGCAGCTCACGTGCGGCAGCGTGTGTAGGTCAGGGACGGGCATATACACCGATCTCATAGTTACCCAGACACGATTGGCGATCATTTGGAAAATTCCCCCTAGTGATCTGCAGAAGTCTGGGCGCACTGACGGTGTAATGATGCTGAGTTCAAGCCCAAATTTGTCTCTTGTGTATAATACATCGCTCAGATACGGAGTCCATGAAGTCTCAGATATGACTCTGATCCTGCTCACATAACTTGTCCAAAATGGCTCAGATATGGCTCACCTTACGTCTTACATATGATTCAGATACATCTTACATGTCTCAGATATGACTCAGATACATGTCTCGGATATGATTCAGATACAGCTCACATGTCTCAGATATGATTCAGATACAGCTCACATGTTTCAGATATGACTCAGACACAGCTCACATGTCTCAGATATGATTCAGATACAGCTCACATGTCTCAGATATGATTCAGATACAGCTCACATGTCTCAGATATGACTCAGATACATGTCTCGGATATGATTCAGATACAGCTCACATGTCTCAGATATGATTCAGATACAGCTCACATGTCTCAGATATGACTCAGATACATGTCTCGGATATGATTCAGATACAGCTCACATGTCTCAGATATGATTCAGATACAGCTCACATGTCTTAGATATAATTCAGATACAGCTCACATGTCTCAGATATAATTCAGATACAGCTCACATGTCTCAGATAGGACTCAGACACAGCTCACATGTCTAAGATATGATTTAGATACAAGTCACATGTCTTTAATATGATTCCGATACAACTCATGTCTCGGATATGATTCAGATACAGCTCAGATACGGCTCATGTAACATCTCAAAAAGGACTCAGATACAGCTTTAATATGTCTCAGATATGGTTCACAATAAGCTAATATGTAGTGCAGATCTGGTTTACATGCGACTTCAGTAGAGCTCAGATAGAGCTCATGTAACAGATATGACTAGGGTACAGGTTCGATACAGCTCCGACCCGGCTAATGTAGTGTCTCGGATATGACTCAGATATGGCTTTGGTACAGCTCAGATCAAGTTCACGTATCATCCTTACAGATTTTTATGACTTCTGCTTTATATGGCTCAAATATGGCTCAGAAAAAATGTCTCAGATATGACTCAGATACAGCTCACATAACATCTCAGATATGGCTCAGATACGGCTCACATAACATCTCAGATATGGCTCAGATACGGCTCACATAACATCTCAGATATGACTCAGATAAGGCTCACATAACATGTCAGATATGGCTCAGATACAGCTCATATAACATCTCAGATACGGCTCACATAACATCTCAGACATGACTCAGATATGGCTCATATAACATCTCAGATATGGCTCACATAACATCTCAGATATGACTCAGATAAGGCTCACATAACATGTCAGATATGGCTCAGATACAGCTCATATAACATCTCAGATACGGCTCACATAACATCTCAGACATGACTCAGATATGGCTCATATAACATCTCAGATATGGCTCACATAACATCTCAGACATGACTCAGATATGGCTCATATAACATCTCAGATATGGCTCACATAACATCTCAGATATGACTACTCAGATATGGCTTTTATACATCTCAGATATGCCTCCGATACGGCTCACATAACATCTCAGATATGACTTTGATGTATTTATACAGTTCAGCAGCCACACAGACAGACACAGACAGGCAGACGGATGGATGGACAGATTTTATTCTCCTATAGTATTTGCTTCTAAAAGTGTTCTGTAAAACCCTATAGCAGTGTTCTCCTGTCAGACAGAACCCCTTTTACACCTGAAGAACCCTTACAGAACCCATTACAGTGTCGGCTTGTAAATTGTACGATATTTTAAGCCCCTTTACTCTTTTTGGAAAAAAAAACGGTTCCATCTAGAACCTCGTAAAGGGTTTTCCCAGCAGTTTCACTCTGAATGTTCTGAGGAGAACCCTACACAAACCCACATCCGAGTAGAACCCAAGATCCTGGAAGATCACAGTGTAGTTTTTTTGGAGAATGTGTTGAGTCCTGATGATTGGGTTTTTTCAGGTTCTCCAAGGTTCTCCGAGGTTCTTGTGTGTCCGAAACCAGAAACACGTCCTGAATAAAGCGAGGAAGGAGCGAGTGGTGTATAATGTGTTTTCTGTTTTGACATTTCTTCTTCTTCACATCTCCAGCTGGTTTCCTTTTCCCTAACAAGCTCTCTGTCTCTTTTGTCTCTCTCTCTCTCTCTCTCTCTCTCTCTCTCTCTCGCTCTCTCTCT
The DNA here is from genome assembly GCF_946808225.1 of Silurus aristotelis. NCBI lineage: Eukaryota > Metazoa > Chordata > Actinopteri > Siluriformes > Siluridae > Silurus > Silurus aristotelis. Next base: position 3,030,801 of record NC_139574.1, read on the forward strand.
TTATACCGTGTCCTTATTTGCACTGGTGGAATGTAAGGCTCCTGATTTTGTCCTCTTTTTTTCCCTCTCCATAGATCTGCACCATCAGTGAACATGAAAAGAGCAGACGGCGTGGATTAGACCTTCGTTTTATTCCTTTTCATTTATTTTTTTCGGACATTCTCACACTCGTTCCTCTCTCCATGTGGGATGTAACGGAGCTCTTCCTCAGTGGTTTGGAATGAAATGATGGCGACGCGTCAGGGTGATGAAGAGGAACGTGCAGGCGCGTCGCCCAAGGTAAGAACATCTCCCCTGAACGTTCGGGATTCGATGTCAATACGCACACACGGACCAGAACTAGTGTGTATTGGTACTGAAATAGACCTGAAAATGTCCTGAAGCATTGTGGTGGCAGCTTCATGTTAAAATGTGGATGTTTTTTCTATTCTTGATGGCATTTTTAGGGACGTTTGCAAAGCTCTGATTGAATAAGTTTTAGCACAGTAGTGCGCCAGAACTTTATAACCTGTGTGTGTGTGTGTGTGTGTGTGTGTGTGTGTGTGTGTGTGTGTGTGTGTGACAGTACTCACTGCAACACATGTGGTTTTTTAAATGGTCCAGTGTGACACTGGTGTGTTCGGTGTGTAAATCTATTTTTCCCCATGGTTGAAAAGTTGATATGGTGATTTTGGGGGTTGAGCGATGATATCGATATGATGTAAAATCGCGATACTTGATCACTGTACATTCTCTGAGGAGATCACAGATCTCATTACTAGCAATACATGATATTCAGGTTTGTTCTGCTTTAAAACATGCAGAAGGTTCAGTTCAGTGTGAATAGAATAGAAATAGAATAGAATAGGAAGTAATTTGAATAATGACGAAATGACGATGTTCAGCTCCATTGTGTGGAAGAATTTGATGGATTTCTGAAAGTAGAACCAATTTTTTGAAGTTAACTACACGTAGTTATCCATAAAATCATGAAAGAATCTTTAAATAATCCTTAACCAACTTTGAAATAATCATTAAGGAACCCTTCGTTTAAAAACATTAAGAAAAGACTCGCTATAGAACCATAAAATCTTTAAAGAGCCATCAGAGCCCCTTTAAAGAACTATTGAAGAGCTCCTAAAAAACACTTACATAACAACTGTGAAAAGCCTGATCTATCTGATTTAAGCACTGAAGAACTTCTAAAGAACTATTAATGAACACTTAAAGAGGACTTGATTTGAAGTGAAGTAGGGCAGTGGTAGCTTGGTGAAGCAGGGTGTTGGTAGAACAGTGAAGCGTGGTGGTGGTAGCTTGGTGAAGCATGGTGGTGGAGGCACAGTAAAGCATGGTGGTGGTAGCTTGGTGAAGCATGGTGGTGGAAGCACAATGAAGCATTATGGTGTATCTCAGTGAAGCATGGTGGAGTATCTCAGTGAAGTATGGTGGTGGAAGCAAGGTGAAGCATGGTGGTGGTAGCATGGTGATGTATGGTGCTGGTAGCATGGTGAAGCATGGTGGTGGTAGCATGGTGATGTATGGTGTTGTCAGCACGGTGAAGCATGGTGGTGGTAGCACGGTGAAGCACAGTGGTGGTAGCTTGGTGAATTATGTTGATGGTAACATAGGGTAGCATTGTGGTGGTAGCTTGGTGAAACATGGTGATGGTAGCTTGGTGATGTATGGTGGTTGTAACATGGTGAAGCATGGTGGTGGTAGCTTGTTGAAGCATGGTGGTGGTAGCTTGGTGATGTATGGTGGTGTAGCTTGGTGATGTATGGTGGTGTAGCTTGGTGATGTATGGTGGTGGCTCACATCCTACTAATAAAATGATAGAAAATCTTGTGAAGGGTGAAAGCACGAGTGACCTTCCCCCTCATCCTGCCGGTCATCTTTGTGGAGAGCAGTAAGTGAGTGTGAGTGGATCAGCTGCTCTGTGCTCAGTTAATCCCACATGGAGAGGTTTAATTGCGGAGGCTGATTACCTTCACGTCAGTGATGAATTCGGTCAGATCGATGTTTCCCTGGAGGCTCAGCGCACCCACACTTACGTCAGACCAAGCGGGCGGGGGCAGAGGCGGGGTAGACGGGAGGGTAGATGGGGGCAGGTGAGGGCAGACGTCCCATCGCTCCATCCATCTGCTGCGTGAAGTCTGTAGGGACTCGAGGCTTCAGGGAGAATGATAAGGTGGAGAGAATGTGCTGAGTGTGCTGGGGATCCGTGATACTGCTCTTTGTTAGCATTTGGCTGTGTGTGCGTTGTGTGTGCGTTGTGTGTGTGTGTGTGTATAGGGGTGGTTGGGGGTTTAGTTAGATAGGGCGGGTCCATGTACAGTAGGGCCGGAGCAATCATCAACAAACACATTATTA
>NC_139574.1:3040649-3060649 GCF_946808225.1 Silurus aristotelis
CTGTCCATCTGTAACATGTAACCAGGTACTGACTTTTCAACTGTAACATATAACCAGGTACTGACTGTCCATCTGTAACATGTAACCAGGTACTGACTTTTCAACTGTAACATATAACCAGGTACTGACTGTCCAACTGTAACATGTAACCAGGTACTGACTGTCCAAGTGTAACATATAACCAGGTACTGACTGTCCAACTGTAACATATAACCAGGTACTGACTGTCCAAGTGTAACATATAACCAGGTACTGACTGTCCAACTGTAACATATAACCAGGTACTGACTGTCCATCTGTAACATATAACCAGGTACTGACTGTCCAACTGTAAAATATAACCAGGTACTGATTGTCCAACTGTAACATATAACCAGGTACTGACTGTCCATTTGTAACATATAACCAGGTACTGACTGACTAACTGTAACATATAACCAGGTACTGACTGTCCATTTGTAACATATAACCAGGTACTGACTGACTAACTGTAACATATAACCAGGTACTGACTGTCCATTTGTAACATATAACCAGGTACTGACTGACTAACTGTAACATATAACCAGGTACTCATTGGTCAGTATTGGCTGGAGGCATCATTGACATTAAATAAGTTTGTCAAAGTTTGTAATAAGCTGTGTGTGTGTGTGTGTGTGTATGTGTGTATGTGTGTGTGTGTGTGTGTGTGTGTGTGTGTGTGTGTGTGTGTGTGTGTGTGTGTAGAGATAAAACCTTCTCCCGATACTGTTGTTATTTATAGAAGCGAAAGGGTTGCATGAACGAGGTCTCTCTCTCTCCAACTGGCTGGTTTCCCACAGTGGCCTAGATGAACATGTGGGCTGTGTAGATATTTAGCACTGGAAATCCTGTGTGTGTGTGTGTGTGTGTGTGTGTGTGTGTGTGTGTGTGTGTGTGTGTGTGTGTGTGTGTGTGTGTGTGTGTTCTGCAAGTTTGTCCATAGTTGTATCAGTATATTACAAAGTGAAACACTAACTCAGAAATATAAAAAAATCTTTAACCCAGTGAACGTAATGGTTCATGAAAAGGTGTGTAAAGACATTTTGGCTTTAAACTATTCCAGATTGATTGTTAGGGTGGTGCCCTGAGAGTGTGATGCCTCTCTGGAACGTCTCAAGGGGCTAATGCGTGACTACGATCTTGTAAATGACTAAGCTGTTATTCTGAGCTATCCTTCTGCCATCGAATTTAATTTTAGCCCCGGTCAGAACTGAACATGAACTGATCTCGCTGTGTTTCATCACTGAAAACAGGCTTTGTGTGCGAGCTCCAGTGCAGCTCCATGAAATATTCTTGCACCACCACCACCTGGTCACGGACAAGTGAAGGCAGCAGACCGTCAACACGCTCGCTGTCTCGCAGAAGAGCCGGAGGCCACGAGGAGAATATGCTATTGTACGTCGTCGATCGTCTGGGTTTTAATTCGACATGTGGGCGTGTGTGTGTGTGTGAGTGTGATTCTCGCCAAAGAGAAGTCTGTTAATTATTTATAATAAACCTGTGGTGAAGATCCCAATTACTGTCGCATCTGGGGACACCCAGGGGGATTCCGAGGGGCGGGGGTGATGGCTGGGGGTCTTTGTCTGCAAGCCCTCTAAGACACACACACCCACCTCTGGCAATATGCTTAGACAATTCCTGAGAGAGTAAGAGTGTGTGATAAGGTGTGGAGAATTAGAAATGATGGAGGAAAACAGGGCATTGATCGTTAACATTAGAGAGGGGTTGTGCGTAAGACGGGTTTACTGGGTTTGTTGGGTCATGGTCTGGAGGGGTGTGTTGAGTTTTTTGGGGTTTAGTTGTGATGTTCTGAGCCAAGCAATTTGGGTCAGTCTTTATTGGTTGTTTTGTGTAGTCCAGTCTGTGTTGGGGTGTACAGGGTTCAGGGTTTGAGCATGTGTGTGTTTAAGTTTGTGTTCAGTTATCTGGTGTATGTGGTATTGGGATGTGTTGTGATATTTCTCACTCTCCACTGTTTTGTATAGGTTTTTTATGATGTATAATCACACTCTTTCTCATACCATCTAAGAGAGTTTTTTACTGCCACAGTCACCCCAGGTTTCATCATCAGGGATAAATACACATCATACACTTATTTCAGTCTTTGTTCTATAATTCTCACATTCTGTAAAACTGCTTTTGGACAATCTACATTATGAAAAGTGCTATAGAAATAAAATTTACCTGAATTGAATTAAGATTTATTGTGTAGTTCTCTGATGTACTGTGTCGTTGTGAATTTAGATTTGTTGTGTTGTGTTGAAATTGGATGTGGTTTACTTGGATGTGTTATAGTGTAACAGAATGTGTGGAGTTGTGGTATGGTGTACTGTATTGTGGTGTATTGGGTTATGGTGTGGTGTATTGTGGTGTGGTGTGGTGTATTATGGTGTGGTGTATTGGGTTATGGTGTGGTGTATTGGGGTATTGTGGTGTGGTGTATTGGGTTATGGTGTGGTGTATTGTGGTGTGGTGTATTGGGTTATGGTGTGGTGTGGTGTATTGGGGTATTGTGGTGTGGTGTATTGGGGTATTGTGGTGTGGTGTATTGGGTTATGGTGTGGTGTATTGGGTTATGGTGTGGTGTATTATGGTGTGGTGTATTGGGTTATGGTGTGGTGTATTGTGGTGTGGTGTATTGGGTTATGGTGTGGTGTATTGTGGTGTGGTGTATTGGGTTATGGTGTGGTGTATTATGGTGTGGTGTATTATGTTATGGTGTGGTGTATTGTGGTGTTGTGTATTGGGTTATGGTGTGGTGTATTGGGGTATTGTGGTGTGGTGTATTGGGGTATTGTGGTGTGGTGTATTGGGTTATGGTGTGGTGTATTGGGTTATGGTGTGGTGTATTATGGTGTGGTGTATTGGGTTATGGTGTGGTGTATTGTGGTGTATTGTGGTGTGGTGTATTGGGTTATGGTGTGGTGTATTGTGGTGTGGTGTATTGGGTTATGGTGTGGTGTATTATGGTGTGGTGTATTGGGTTATGGTGTGGTGTATTATGGTGTGGTGTATTGGGTTATGGTGTGGTGTATTGTGGTGTATTGTGGTGTGGTGTATTGGGTTATGGTGTGGTGTATTATGGTGTGGTGTATTGGGTTATGGTGTGGTGTATTGTGGTGTGGTGTATTGGGTTATGGTGTGGTGTATTATGGTGTGGTGTATTGGGTTATGGTGTGGTGTATTATGGTGTGGTGTATTGGGTTATGGTGTGGTGTATTATGGTGTGGTGTATTGGGTTATGGTGTGGTGTATTGTGGTGTGGTGTATTGGGTTATGGTGTGGTGTGGTGTATTGGGTTATGGTGTGGTGTATTGTGGTGTGGTGTAGTGGATTGTGGTGTGGTCAGTGTCTGGTCTCATTAATAGTCTTGTAGCTGGAATGATCACTACTTCCTACAGAAATCCTTTGTAGAGCACATACTTTGTGCAGTGCTGCTCCTATAATAAGCTTCACTCTTTCGGGAAATTGTTTCTATAGATTTTTGGAGATTTGTCATCTTTATTCAGCCACAAGGTTGTGTGTAATAAAGTCAGGAATTGATGTAGGTGACTAGCTGACGAGGCCTGGAGTGCATCACCATTCACATTCATCCCAATAGGGTTGGAGCTCTTATATAAGGAGATCTTCTACCATATCCAACCCATGGAAAACAGATCTTCATTGAGCTGGACCAGGTTTTGAGCTTCCTCATTTAATTAAAGGGAAAATACTTTTTTTTCTTCTTTTCTACCTCCAACTAAATAAGAACGAACCAGATACAGCTCCAAAAAATTGGGTGTCCCAATACTTTTGCCACACATTGTGGCAAAAAGTTCCGAAAGGAGTTTCACTGATATTTAGGCTTCTCTCACTTGCTCTCTCTCTTTCTTTTTCTCAATGTCTTTTCTTGGCATAAAAGAAATTCCAGGCCTTCGACCCCCACAATGGCGGCCATTTCCATATGAAAGCATCTCTTGGGCAGGACGGAGGAGCTGCTTCAGGAACAGAGTGTGCACTTCAGCCAAGTCGATTCTGTTTACACACTCCAGATCACACTCGGGGAACTCGGGGAACATGCGCCTCAGTTTCAGATACCTCCGAAGTGTGCTGGTGAAATGCTCGGGTACTTCGAAAGCGGACCATGTGTGTGTGAATGTGTGTGATGGGTTAGATGGTGAGATGCTAAAAGAGAGAGAGAATGGTGTAGGGACTGCAGGAAAAACCTGAAAAGACGCAATGCAGGCAGGAAAGGGGGGAGGAGGGGCAAGTGGGCGGGGCTACGGTCCAGCACCGAGGTGGGAGGGAGTGGTTTTTTTGCCGACTGTGTAACCAAGGGAGACGTGCTGAACGTGTACACACACACACACACACACACACACACACACACACACACACACACACACACACTATGCACGTAGCAAGAAGAGGTGGCGGGTTGCCATGGTGATGGTATTCGGGAGGCAAAGGGCGCAATAGGCTGTTCAACGTTATCAGACAGAGGGACAGAGAAACAGTGTAATGGAGTGACTGTGTTTTGCTGTTTATCTCGTACCCTGTATGACCCTTCATACCCTCCTTATTCCCCTCAATATCTGCCCTCTGCTGTCTGATCTTCAGCCAAAGGAATACGAATGTCACTGCGCTCGGATCATGAAAAGCGACGTGAAGTGGACATGTGAATTGTTGGGTTCATTTACACAAAACCAGCCCCATGAAGATCTGCTTTCCATGGGTTGGATATGGTGGAAGATCTCCTTCTAAAAGAGCTCCAATCCAGTTAAGATGAATGTGAATGCTAACTGCACCCCAGACCTCCTCATCAGTACCTGACTTTACTGAAACCCTTGTAGCCAAACGAGCTTCACAAAATCTAGTGGAACATCTTCCCAGGAGATTATAATATATATTATTATTGTAAGAGTAAATGGGGACTAGATGTGGAGAAGCATGCTCAGGTGTCCACAAACTTTTGGCCTTACAGTGTATAATTGTTAACGAGTTACTTAATGGACTTCAATACACCAAATGTTTTCAAATTCTGACATGAAAGTAAGAGAATCTCTAAATGAAGGAAACTCCAGGGCTGCACGATATTATCAAAATGTACATATTGCGATATCCGGATCACGAGGGCTTGTGACAAATAGATGATTTTAATACTTCAGAAAGTTTCAGGGAGAGAACAGACGGGCAGTATGAGGTCTGGTGAGTTTGGAACCATGTAAATTCCCACATTCAGAAAAATCTCTTTTCCCCAGCAGGGGGCTGGGCTATCTTTAATCTCAAATATCATTGGCTAGTTCAGTTTGCTCCAAATGATGTCTGATTGGCTGCCCTTTATTGTACCTAGCCAATAACACTGTTTCCTGCATTTCATCAGTGAACAATCTTCATGCCATTTTTATTTAATTTTTTGGAATGTTCTGTGTGGTTCTAGAATGGCTTTGGGAAAATAAAATAAGTTCTATAAGTTCTAGAATGGTTTTGTTTGAAATAAAAAAAAACAACAAGCAAACAGAAGTATGGTTTAAGAATGGAGTTGTTTTGATTAAGCAGAAGCATTGTTCTTGAATGGTTAAAAAATTGGTATGTTTCTATCCGGGCTTTATATATATATATATATATATATATATATATATATATATATATATATATATATATAAATCAGAAGTACGCTTCTAGAATCCCACTGTTTAAATAGACAATCTGCATTGTTTCTAGAATGGCATCTAGGTTGGAATAATTTGAATAAACCCAAAAGTATGGTTCTAGAATGGTATTGTTGAAGTAATCCAGAATTCTGCCTCTAGAATGGTATTGATTGAACGGTCTGGGAAAATTGTTGTAGAATTGCTTTGTTTAATTAAAGCAGAAATTTGGTTTTAATATATAGGATTAGGATTCTAGGATGAAATCGTTCAAATTATCCAGAGAATTAGCTCTAGATTGGTATTGGTTAAATAGACAAGATGCATTGTTCTAGAATGGTATTGTTTAAATAGTCCAGAGGTATGCATATAGTTTGAATTATGTGAATAAAACCAGACGTCTGACTCATGAATGGCACAGTTTAAATAATCCAGGAAGTATGGCTCCAGAATTGAATTGTGAATTTAGCAATGGTATTTAAACAAACTAAAAAAAATCTTTTTAATAGACCAGATTCTAGAATTCCATTGTTTAAATAGACAAGACGCATTGTTCTAGAATTGTATTGTTTAAATAGTCCAGAAGTATGGTTCTTTAATGTTATTGTTTAAATATACTAAAAGTAAAGCTCTAGAATGGCTTAAAAACATAAGTACAGAAAGATGTTTCTGTAATGTCTCTGTCTAAATCAATCAGAAGTATGGTTCTAGAATCCCGTTGTTTAAATAGACAAGATGCTTTGTTCTAGAATGGTATTGTTTATATAGTCCAGAAGGATGTATATAGAATGGAATTAAATGAATAAAACCAAAAGTATGACTCTAAAATGGCACTGTTTAAATAAGTCAGTTGTTAGAGAAGGAATGTACAGCGGAGGAATAAAGGCAGAGTGGACGGAGAGGACGATTGGAAGAAATACAGCAAGAGGGAGGGTGTGTGTGTGTGTGTGTGTGTGTGTGTGTGTGTGTGTGTGTGTGTGTGTGTGTGTGTGTGTGTGTGTGTGTGTGTGTGAGAGTGAGACACAGGCTGTGTGTTTGTGTGTGTATATCCCTGAGTAAAAAGGAAATAGAGGGATAGTGGGTGTGGTGTGTGTGTGTGTGTGTGTGTGTGTGTGTGTGTGTGTGTGTGTGTGAGAGTGTAAGAGAGATAGACAGACATATTGTGTGTGTGTGTGTGTGTGTGTGTGTGTGTGTGTGTGTGTAAGAGGGAAACAGTGTCTTTATTGAGTGCAGCTGCACTGGGGTGTGGTCCTCGGTCTGGAGACCCACTGAGCTCAGAGTTTCTCAGCCTCGTGCCAAACGTCTGCTCACCTCTCCGTGTGTGTGTGTGTGTGTGTGTGTGTGTGTGTGTGTGTGTGAGAGAGTCTTTTAAGGCTGGGTGATGGGTTGTGTGTGTGCGTGTGTGTCTTTAGTCCCCACCCTGCTGTGAGCTTACATCAGAACCCAGACATGTTCGCTGTGCCAGTAAAGAGGTTCTTCAGCTCCTAAATGCTAACAGTATTTAAGGGCTAATGGTGAACCGATTAGCATGATGTCATCAAGTCCAGCCTCTTAATGAACAGAGTCAGTCACTTTGCTGATAAAGGTGTACTATGTGGAATTCCTGACCAGTCAGAATCTTTCACTGTCTCTGTGAAACAACCTAAAACTTCATTATGATGCAGCTCTAGAATGAATGGTGAACTGGACTGAATGCTTTTGTTCCATCACTGCTGGAACTTTTATTGTGGTTCTAGAATAGTGTGTTAGATAGGACACTTTTTTTTACATCATTGACAGGTCTAGAATACTGTTGGAACTTTGCAATTCAAACACTGAAACGTTCAAAATTGGTTCTGCAACATGAATTTTAGATCGTATTAGACCACCATTCCTGAAATTCCAACCGTGGTTCTAGAGGTTAATTGATGAAACCGTCTACATGTTATTGTTATATTAACTGGTGAAACTATTGTGCTTTTCTACTGCCTAACTGTTTTGAGATGCAAATGTTACATCATTATTTAAACTTTCAGGGTGGTTCTAAAGTGGCATTATTTAAATAGACTAGACAGCACTGTTCATAAATACTCTCAGTGTGGTTCTAAAATGGCACTGTTTTAATGGAAAGCAATTGTTCTAATTTTTTCTATATAGTTCTAGAATTGTATTGTTCATATATACTAGAAGTATGTTTCTAGAATGGTATTTTTTAAATAGACTAGGCAAAAGTGTTCATTCCTCAATAATACTCACAGAGTGGATCTAGAAGTGTACTGTTGACTGTACCTAGACATGTTGTATGTCAATGGAACTTTCAATATGCTTCTAGAGTGGTATCTTTTAAATAGACCAGTCTATCAATGGAAGTCTTAAAGTGGTTCTAGAATGAAATTGTTTAAATAGACTAGACAGCAATGTTTATTCCTAAGTGGTACTCTCAGTATGGTTTCAGAACAGTCTCATTTAAATTGACCAGCCAATCAATAAAACATTCTGTGTTTTTCTAGAATGGTCCTTTTTAAATAGACTAGGTCATCAATGGACCTTTCAATGGGGTTATAGAATGGTCTTGTTTACATAGACCAGGTAATTTGTTTATCTTTCAGTATAGCGCTAGAACGGTCTTGATTAAATAGCCCAGGCTATCAATGTAACTCTCTAAAATGGTTCTAGAATGGTTTCTTTCAAATAAACCAGGTCAAACTTTAAGTGTGTTTTTTAGAATAGTCTTGCTTAATAGATCAGGTCATCAAAGGACCTGTGTGTGGTTCTAGACTGGTCTTGTTTAAATAACCCAGATCATCAATGGACCACTCATTGTGGTTTTAGAATGGTCTTGTTTAAATGGACCAGGTCATCTAAGGGCCTTTTAGTGTGGTTCTAGAATTGGATCTCATGGCACTGTTAGATCTTCTGTGCATATATCTGGAGAGTAATCCTTTGAAATGAATGTACATAATGACATCTGGCATATAGTTAATGGAACTCGCATTCACAGGTTGGATGGTACTCGTCCAACAATTGTCAACAAGGTGCATCATTGTAAGAACTGCAATTTCAGGAATAGTTTTGTGTTTTAAAGTGGGCTCGAGATGGCTCTAGGATTGTTAAACGGTACTAGATACCACTGTTGCTTCATAGCTAGGTTCTAACTCTCACTTCGGTTCTAAAATCTATTTTCTGAATCGATGGATTGCAGTTCTAAAATGCAGCACTGTTGATCAGAAGGTCACGGGGTCAAATCAACAAGCTGCCATTGCTCTTGAGTAATGCCCTTAACCCTAAACTGCTCAGTCATATAAATGGGATAATTGTCGCTCTGGATAATGGTGTCTGTCAAATGCCCTAAAAGGACATGATGTCTAAATGTTACAATAGCTAGCATCTGCATCGTGAACCACCTTAGACTTTATATGGAGGTGAAATTCAGGCATTGGACTCAATTTCAAATCCCAGCACCACCAAGCTCTGGATAAAGGCATCTGCTAAATGTTGTCAATGTTTTAAATGTATTAAATGGCTATTTTAGGTCAGAAGAGGGGGTCGAGTGGTGGTTCTAGAATGGTATCTTCCTGTATCCGTACCCTGACCACAGAGGTTCTCCGAGGTCTTGAATGTTCTGCAGGCTGGGCGTGATGTTGAGGTTCACACAGGGAGAAGAAAAGCTGGAGAGAAGCAGTAGTGAATGTGGTGTTTGTGGTCCTCCGCTGTAACACCTGTTATTACCGAATTAAGCTGTAAATCCTTGCAGTTTTACAAGTTTGTTTGGAGTCTCAGTGTGGTCTGGGGGTTGTAAAGGTTCCTCCACGTGTCTGATCTGAGCACGCGAAGCGATACCAGCGAGCGTGGGAATAAAGAAAATGACGTGGAATGCAGCGGAAACATCCTGAACAGAACACTCCAGAACTTCTTTTCATTCATGGGTTCCCTTTAAAATGCAGGGTGTGTTTGTGTTTAAATCGAAGCTGAAGTGAAGCAGGAAGGACATTCGGCATTAACACACACACACAAACACAAACACAAACACACACGCGCACACACACACACACACACACACACACACACACACACACACACACACACACAGTTGCACGGACGTTTCCAGTCACAACATTCCACACACTTTTTTATAGCGCAGGCCTCAAATGCTTTTAATCAGCAGGTCACGAGGCGGTTCAGCTGTTCTTCAGTTGGACTGGGAGTGGAGCTCCGAGGAGGAGGAGAACCTACACACTAATGATGAACAGATTTCACTGGACTCTGCCCTTTACATTACTTCATCTCCCTCTGAGGGATGGACAGAGTGAAATAGAGAGAGAGATGGAAAGGGGGACAGTAAGGAGAGAGAGAAAGAGAGAGAGAGAGAGAGAGAGAGAGAGAGAGAGAGAGAGAGAGAGAGAGAGAGAGAAGCAGACAGACAGACAGACAGACAGACAGATAGATAGATAGATAGATAGATAGATAGATAGATAGATAGATAGATAGATAGATAGATAGATAGATAGATAGATAGATAGATAGATAGATAGATGAGAAAGAGAGACAGGCAGAGAGAGAGAGAGAGAGAGAGAGAGAGAGAGAGAGAGAGAGAGAGATAATGTAGGGACAGTAAGAAATGAATTATCGGGGTGTTATGATGAATGTTCTGGGTGGAAAGGATCAGACAGCATTATTACATCACCAGTGGAACCTACATCATGGTTCTAGAATGTTATTATTGGAATGGACCAGACAACACTGGGACATTACGAATGGAGACCCTGAATTTGAGACCAGCCTTATGAAAGTGCTTGCGTGTGTGTGTGTGTGTGTGTGTGTGTGTGTGTGTGTGTGTGTGAGATGCTGTTGATGTGAGAATGTCTGGTTTGGAGAGTGATGAATGGTGTACATGATCAGTAATAACGAGGCTTTTATTCTGCAGTAAAAAGATTCTTCCTTTTGATTGGAAAATCAACACTGCTGGGTGAAGAAGGATTCTCCAGAAGGGGTTCTGATGTCGATGTTTGCTCAACTTCTTCATGTGGTTTGAAAAAAGTGGACACAGTTGGCAGACAACTTCTCAGTGGTTCTGTTTAAAGAGATCATGTTGAATAAATTTTTCGCATCCTGAATTTGACTTAATTTAGGTTCTGATTTCTTTTGGTTGGATCCTATTTGAGTTCTGTTTGAGTTCTGTTCGAGTGTTTTTGATTTCTGGTTGAGCTCTGATTAAATTTAGCGTTAGTCTTGTGCGAGTTCTGTTTACGTTCTCTTTGAGTTTTGTTTGAGTCTTGTCCTGGTTGTGTACCATTTAAATCCTATTTGAGTTCCCTTTTTAATTCCTATTTGAGTTCCCTTTGAGTTCTGATTGAGTTGAGAACTTTCTGGGGTTTCATTTGAGTTCAGTTTGATTGCTGGTTGAGTTCAGTTTGAATTCTGGTTGAATTCTGTTTAAATGTGGTTCGTCTTGTTTGAGGTTTGTTAAGGTTTAGATGTTAAGTTTTGTGTTCTCTTTGAGTCCATGTTGAGTTCATCAGTTTAAGACCTTTTGAGTTCTGATTGAGAACTTTTTTTGAGTTATGACGGCATCAGTTCTACAACAGCACTAGCGTCGCAGGTAAGGGCAGGAAGTCAGTGGATGCAAGGTGGCATGGTTTGGTGTGTTTGTCATTTTAATGCTAGTCCTCATTCATTATAAGCAACAGTTGGATCTTCCAGGCAGGAGATGTTTCCTCTAGTGGAATATCACAACATGTTTTTTAACCGAAAGAAAGACGGAATTAAACAGTTTGTGTGAAGAAATCCTGTGTTCTCGCCATGTTGTGTGTGACGGTAAAACCACAGTGTTTAACTTGTGGTAGAAGATGTTGGACTTAAAACTGATGTGTGGTTTATCGGTTTGGTTTCTGGTTTCTGCCTCTGAATCGAGGTTTGAATAATGATCAGTCTTCTCGTATGGCATGCCAGGACTCACAAATCCAGGATTTCATTCTGTTTCGAAACATCAAGTGGCAGAACACAACATTAGCTAGCAGTTTAGATGCTAGAACTTAGTCCGTCACTTATCCTCCCTCTCCTGTTCTCAGATTCAAGACCGCTTGGGTGATTAATCAGATGCTCTTGCTCACCAGCACCCCCGAGGGCTTGTCTCCTCCCCCTTATCCTGGGCATGTGGATGTCACTGGTGGGACCATCTGGCCTTCATTCGGGGGTTGAGATGGGCCAAATGAGCTTTTTCTGCCTCCGCCGAACCTGCTGCGAGAGCTATCCAGCTGATTGTGCTGATGATTAGCTTAGCGCGGATCTGGAACGCGCTCGTGGTTTTGGCTACCGTCGATCCCGGGGTCGTGTTCTGGTTGATGTGGTGTAACGAAAACGAAACCCACCTACGGAAACAATATTCTACGATTGATTGCAAAATGCTCTGTGACATCAATTGTTCCATTTTCTCCACTAATCAGTCAAGAAGTGGAAGATCACGTTTCGAAAATTACGATTACGTGTGTGTGTGTGTGTGTGTGTGTGTGTGTGTGTGTGTGTGTGTGTGTGTGTGTGTGTGTGTGTGTGTGTGTGTAAAATCAGGTCTTCTAAACAAATTGTAGCATTCCACTACTCTAATTAAAGCTTCCATTCTAAAACACATTCAAACACACCATATGGACAAATGTTTATGGACACTTGATCATATGATTCCACATTTAGTCCCCATTAGGAACCTCCACTCTTCTGGGAAGATATTCCACTAGATTTTGTGTGGATGATTGTGCTCAGTTAAAATCAAGGCCATAAGTAAGGTACTGATTTATGTGAGGTGAGGAGGCCTGGGGTTCAGTCAGTGTTTACCTTCATCCCATTCAGTCTGGAGTGGAAGACAACCTGCTCTAGAGCTCCGACCCTATTGGTATGAATGTAAATACTGACCGCACCGTAGGCCTCCATGGAAATCAGATCTTCATAGAGCTGGATTTTAATACAATTCACCTTTACAGTTGTGTGGCTCCAATTCTGTGGAAACAGATTGGGGAAGAACCACATATGACTGGAAGTGTCGGGTGTCCCAGTAGATTTTTCAGAGAGAGAGAGAGAGAGAGAGAGAGAGAGAGAGAGAGAGAGAGAGAGAGAGAGACAGAAAGACAGACAGACAGACAGACAGAGAGAGAGAGAGAGAGAGAGAGAGAGAGAGAGAGAGAGAGAGAGAGAGAGAGACAGACAGACAGACAGACAGACAGACAGACAGACAGACAGACAGATAGATAGATATGATTAAAGATGGATGGACAGACAGACAGGCAGACAGATATGATGATAAACGGATGGATGGATGGATGGATGGATGGATGGATGGATGGATGGATGGATGGATGGATGGATGGATGGAAGGAAGCATTACCTCTGAGCCGGCCGTATGAAACACTATGTAGTGGTGATGTGGATATTTTTCAGCCATGTTGTATTGAATATTGTAATACAGTATATTATATCATCATTCATGTAAACGCATGAATAATGTATGGTGATGTGACAAAGTCGAGGTGAATAATCTTTTCTCTCACCAGGGTTTATTTATGGGACAGCTATTGATTTATTCTTTACTTAAGCTGGAAAACAAACGAGAAACCGAGTCCAGTCTTTTACTGCACCCTGTGAGAGCCAGGACCTGTGTGTGTACGTGTAAAGTGTGTGTGTACGTGTAAAGTGTGTGTGTACATGTACAGTGTGTGTGTATGTGTGTGTGTGTCAGAGAGAGAGAGAGAACATGACCATCCTCGCACAGCTTTCATCCCTGGTGTGTACCTGTACACAGGTGAGCTGATTCTCAGCTGATGGCTGACCTGCTCTTTCATCATCTCCACTCCTGCGGTTAGTAATGAGATTCCTCACATTCTGCCACACAATGACTTCATTCTCTACTTCATGTCAGGTTCCGAGTCATCCAGGAAGTCCTTCGAGAAAAAGTCAACATTGCAGGACAGAAGGGTCTCATCTCTAAGGAGGCTTTGAACGTTGTTTGCGGTGCGCATTGTTTCAAAGTTCAAAGGAGTCAGGTGAAAGAACAACCAATCAGATTTGAGTACATAAAAAGAAAAAATGAAAGAGAGAAAGAAAAAGCTTTGTGAGGATTATTTCAGCTCTGTTTGTGTTGCATTGGACCATATTATCTACAATAGGTATCTCCACACCCCAGAAGTCTACTCGTCAGGAACTGATGTAGGTGAGGTGAGGAGGCCTGGGGTGCAGTCAGCGTTCACATTCATTGTTCACTCTGGTTGAAGCTCTATAGCAGAAGACCTTCCACTCCAACCCATTTGAAGCATATTTTCCTGGAACTGGCTTTGTGGAACAGGTTTTGGTCTCCTAGTTCAAGTGAAGGGAACATTTCCTGCTAGAACATCCAAAGATGTCCTACACAATAGCATGCCTCCAAGTTAACAGTTTGGTGAAGAACCACGCATGGCTGGATTTTCAGGTGTACAAATACTTTTGTTCAAAGCTGTACCATGTCTCAATCAAACCTCGTCTGTAGCAATTCTCCATCAGTCGTAGACCCAGCTTGGATTAGCAAGCAAAGCATAAATAAGAGTTTGAGAGAAACATCTGCTTTTAGAGTGACTCTTCAAAATGCACGAGGAATGTGAATCCATCCAGCTGTTCTTCAAGTGTCTAACTGTGGAAAGGCAAAAATGCTGGCTTTTAAAGAAACACTGAGGTGGGGATCATCATTTAGATGGTCCATCATGACCTCGTCAAGTTCCATTGCAGTAAAGGTCATGTATCCTCATGTTTGGATTACGGTGGTGCACTGGTTATTGCCTCACAGCTCTATGATCCTCTTCAAATCCTGACCTCGGGTTACTTTCTGTACAGAGTTTCACTTGTTCTTCCTGGGTTCCTCCAGGTTCTTTGTTGCTTTTCCTTATCCTGCACCTTAAAAAAACATGCCAGAAGGTAGACTGCAAATAAGGCATGAATGATATGGGCTGGTGGCCCATGCTGAGGGTATTCTGCTTCTATGTAGACCTCTCGTGGATTCTAACCTCTAGGTCATTATATGCTAATCATCTCTTCCTGATTGAGTGTTTGGAGCCTGGTCTGGCCCAGACCTCGTCCACCTTCTGAGAATAAAATAGGGGGATAACTATACATGAATTAGATCCAGAGTGACTGAAAGTGCGAGTGAAAGGTTCAGGATGCCTCGGCTCTCGAGAAACACAGCTCTGAGTCATCGAGCTTGCAGACTGCTCTGATTCACCTGATTCAGCATGTGGGCTAATTATCAGTAGCAGCTTAGCGGTTAAGGTTGACTGGCTTTGAGAAGAGATACGGTGCAGCAGTTTCAACCCTGATGATGACTAGGAACAGTCCTGCTGTTTAGGAGCAGCAGCACCAGAGCTTAAGTCAGAGCTTTGGGGCTTTACTGAGAGGAACAGCCGGGGAAAAGCACAGTGTGTACTTGGCTGGTTTCTCTCTGGTCTCTCTCTGGTCTCTCTCTGGTCTCTCTATGGTTTCTCTCTGGTTTCTCAGTTTCTGGGTTCCTGGTCAGTCACAAACCTCTGTCTCTTCATCTAAATACAGTTTAAGGTGAGCTAGAAGAGTGTAGTACAGTAACACAGTGTAACTTTACATAACATCCAATCTGTCTATCTGTCTATACCTCCTTCTGTCTGTCTTTACCCTTTATCTGCCTTTGACTTAATATGTACATCTGCCAGTCTGCTTTCCATCTCTCTATCTCTTAATTTGTTTTTCTCTTTCTCTATCTATCTATCCATCTGCTACGTCTCTATGTGCATGGGTGCTAATCAGTCTTTGTGTTTTCTTGTCTGTTTCTCTATATATCTATCTGTCTGTTCTCCTGCATCTCTTTCTGTCTGTTTAAATTTCTCACCATCTGTTGATCTGTCCATCTACCAGTTTATCTTAATAACTTTAGGAGGGTGGTATTTCACTGTAGCGGCGGAACGCTGTGTTTCATTCCTTCTTTTGGCTGAATTTTCAACTCATTTACAAGGTCATTGCCAGCTGTTACGGAGAACGTGTGAGTCTCGTTTGAGTCTCGACCGAGTGACTTGTTCTGGAGAACAGCTCATCGCCATCGTACGTGATGAAGAACGTGCTCTTGCACAAGCCGAGCTCACAGGCAAGCTGAGTTTCTCTCTGACTGAACTTCCACAAAGTGATGCAACTCGGAAAAGGAAAAACATTCCGGCTCGTTCCGAAGCGTGCGCCACACACACCGCCTTCATGCGGCTGGATTTCTTCCCGAGGTGTGTTTTTAACCTCCCCAGCGAGCCGGCATCATCCAAAAACCACGAGAACCCACTGTTAGTTTAGTCCTCTAAAACACCTGAACCCCTCAGGAGTCAGAGCTTCACCCCATCCACATCACTTACCGTCTGTGTGTATTTGAGCTATTATTCACTCTCTGCATGGCGTGCAGGCGCTTTATCTCCGCACATCTGCACTGCTTCATTACGCCCTGATCAGAACTACAGTAAAGTAAAACCATGCACAATCCAGATGTTATCAGGTGTTGTTCAAAAATACAATTACTGGATAACATTTGATGGGTTGGAGCTCCACAGTAGGAACTCTGTAGCAGATCTTCTACAACCCATGTTGGAGCATTGGGTGTGTTTTTTACCATCCCAGAGTTGAAAAGACCGGTTGTTAAAAAAAAAATTGAAAACATTAAAGACATCTATCTATCTATCTATCTATCTATCTATCTATCTATCTATCTATCTATCTATCTATCTATCTATCTATCTATCTATCTATCTATCTCTCTCTCTCTCTCTCGCTCTCTCTCTCTCTCTCTCTCTCTCTCTCTCTCTCTCTCTCTCTGTCTGTCATTTGTCCAAATCTAAATACCCCTCATTGCTTCTATATAGAATTGAGACAGTCAGGTGGTAAAATAAAAAAAAAATTTGAAAACATTTGACATCTATCTATCTATCTATCTATCTATCTATCTATCTATCTATCTATCTATCTATCTATCTATCTATCTATCTATCTATCTATCTATCTATCTATCTATCTCTCTCTCTCTCTCTCTCTCACACAATCCATCTCTCACACTCTTTCTCCCTCTCTGTGTCTCTTACTCTCCCTCATTCTCTCTCTCTCTCTCTCTCTCTCTCTCTCTCTCTCTCTCTCTCTCTCTCTCTCTCTCTCTCTCTCTCTGTCTGTCTGTCATTTGTCCAAATCTAAATACCCCTCATTGCTTCTATATAGAATTAAGAGACAGTCAGGTGGTAAAATTAAATGCTGAGAGTGTGAGAGTATTGAGAGGGAAACACACACGTTGGCCAGTTGAGGCCCATTCAGGGGTACCATGTGCTCAAACTCCGACCTTGTTTACACTCAACGGGGAAAACACCAGCCCAGTATCCAGGGGAGCTAATTTCAATATTACACACACACACACACACACACACACACACACACACACACAGGCGCATATTTCAAATTGCTTGTTAGTTTTTCTTCTTTTACATTTTCTCCTTTTCTTTTTGCTTTCTGATCCACTTTAATATTGTTTTTATTTCTGATTCAGCTCTTTAACCACAACACTCCCTCCCTCTCTCTCTCTCTCTGTCTCTCTCTCTCTCTCTCTCTCTCTCTCTCTCTCTCTCTCTCTCTCTCTCTCTCTCTCTCTCCCTTTGTCTCTTTCTCTCTCTCTCTCTCTCTCTCTCTCTCTCTCTCTCTCTCTCTCTCTCTCTCTCTCTCTCTCTCTTTCTCTCTCTCTCTCTCTCTCTCTCTCTCTCTCTCTCTCCCTTTGTCTCTCTTTCTCTCTCTCTCTCTCTCTCTCTCTCTCTCTCTCTCTCGCTCTCTTTCTCTCCCTCTCTGCCCATCTTTTCCGATCTCTGTGGCTCCATGGTGAAAGAGAAAAAGGAAAATGAAAACCGGTGGTTGTTGTGACTCAGAGTTGCGGTGTGTGTTATAGAGTTTACACACCAGAGAATTGGACAGATGTTTTGGCAGATGTGCTCGTTTTTCACCGCCACACTCTCAGGCCTGCTGAACAGAGGGTTGGGCTTTCTCTACAATACATCCAAACCCGATTCCAAAATATCTACTTTCTCTGAGTCCAGCAGAAAATAAGTCATTAAACACACACACACACACACACACACACACACACACACACACACACACACACACACACACACACACACACACTCACAGTCGTACAGTGGTTTGTAAGGAAAGAGAATAGGTGAAGTGTGTCTTTCTGTAACATTTAGTGTGTGTGGAGGCTTAGTGTGTGTGGGGGTTCTAGTGTGTATGGGGGTTAAGTGTGTGTGTGGAGGTTTAGTGTGTGTGGAGGTTTAGTGTGTGTGGGGTTTAATGTGTATGGAGGTTTAGTGCGTATGAGGGTTTGGTGTGTGTGGGGTTTAATGTGTGTGAGGTTTGGTGTGTATGAGGGTTTGGTGTGTGTGGGGTTTAGTGTATATGCAGGTTTAGTGTGTGTGGGGTTTAATGTGTGTGGGGTTTAGTGTGTATGCAGGTTTAGTGTGTATGAGGTTTTGGTGTGTGCGGGGTTTAATGTGTGTGGGGTTTAGTGTGTATGAATTTAGCCATGTTTATATCTGGGTAACTTTCCCTTTATCTCACACACACACACACACACACACACACACACACACACACACACACACACACACATGGCTGGTCAGTGGTTTAAAGGTCAGCAGCTGATTGAAGTGAAGCACCTGTGGGGTCAAAGAACTTTCCTGTTCAAACACTCGTCTGTGTATTGTGTTCGCTTTGAAGCCTGTGTGTTTGATGCACCTCTGGAACAGTGTGTAAAGGTCTCGCTTTTATATTTATTGATGAATAGACTACGAATAAACGACATTCCTTCGCAGCACAACAGTCCTCTCTCTTTCTCACTCACACAGGCCAGACACACGTGCACACACACACACACACACACACACACACACACACACACACACACACACACACACATTACAGCATTGTGCAGAATCTGAACCACGTTTCCATACTACACTGTACCAGGCCCAGTGAAACCAGTGTACACTAGGTGTGTATTGTTTTCCAGCATATTGTGAGAAAGAGAGATTATGGAACTGGGTGGAGGTACATACAGTACGGTGAAAATAATTGTGGGAAGTGTCTGAGACAATTCTCTTTAAACATATTGGCATTTAAATTTCCATTTGCTTCTCCTTATATAAAAATTCCTACCCCTTTAAATATGCTAAATCCAAACCCCCAAACCCAAATGCAACCTTCATAGGCTTAATCCCACCCCTAAATATTTTTAGCCCCTCTTAAATTTTAGATATCAACTTCAGATAGCATTCGACCAAACCCTATACAAGACCTCCCACTTTAACAGGTCTACCTCTTCCCTAATCTCTGTCTAATTCTTGCTTGTCCCCCAATCAAACTAACTCCCTCAACAAGCTATTACTAGTGTCTAAACCATAGCTCCTTCCTCAAACCTAAAACAAATCCTCATACTTAACAAGGCCAAAATACTCCCTAAACCCTAAATAATTCCAGCTTTTCCCAAAAAAGGTCTAACTAAGCCTCTTTCACTTAAACACATCGACTCCTTCCCAAAAACCTCAATAATCCTAGCTCCTCCTCCAATCCTTAAACAGACTAAGCCCCTCCCACTTAACTTGGCCTAATGCCTCTCTAAACCCTAAATGATTTTAGCTCCCCTCCCTTGTTAAACAGATTTAACTCCTCCTCAATCCATAAATAATCATAGCCCCACCTAACCCCCACCCCCAAATTCATTACCACACTTATTTTCTCTTCCCTTAAGATTTCTAACTTCTTTAAAACCCTAATAATCCTAGCTCCTTCTCCAATCTTTAAACAATCTGAACCTTTCCCACATAACTTGACCTAACTCCTTTCTAAACTCTAAATGATTTTAGCTCCTCCTTCAAATCTTGAAAATACAAAACCCCCTCCCACCTTAACACATCTAAATTCTATTCAGAACCTAAATATTCTAGTTCTTTCCCTAAACCTTAAATCCCTCCCTTTTAAACAGGTCTAACTCTCTCTCCTCTCCTAGCTTTGTTGGGAGCGATGTTAGGAAGCTGGGGTCAGAGCGCAGGGTCAGCCATGATACAGCACCCTTGGAGCACAGAGGGTAAATGGCTTTGCTCGAGGCTCCCAAGAGTGGCAGCTTGGTGATACTGAAGCTTGAATCCTGAGCTTCCGATCAGTTACCCAGAGCTTTAACCACGGATTTAACTCCTCCCAAATTCCTGAATATTTCTAGCATTTTCCCATAAACATACCCTTCCCTTTTAAACAGGTTAAGCTCCTTAAATCTCTATTTAATCCCAATGTCTCACCTAAATCTACACTCTCAGACCTTAAATAATCTCA
>NC_139574.1:3068149-3070649 GCF_946808225.1 Silurus aristotelis
CACACCACACACACACACACACACACACACACACACACACACACACACACACACACACGTGTCGTGTCCTCGGAATGTTGCGCTCTGAGTGTGCAGGCGGTGTGTGTTCAGAGTGTGTGTGTGTGTGTGTGTGTGTGTGTGTGTGTGTGTGTGTGTGTGTGTGTGTGTGTGTGTGTGTTGATTCCAATTATGCCTGTCGTCCTGAACTGTGCTGTTTATCAGACATCAAAGTCTAAATCAGGTCCGTCAGATCCAAGGATTTGAGGCTTGGATCCAGAGGATCTTTGCTTCTGATTGATTTTTACTCTAGAATCCAAATGGTCCTACAGAAGAGTTCCGGTAGTTTAAACTACTGAAAAATTCATGCTGGCTCTGAGAGAATTCAAACACCGTGCATCATCGTTTGCCACGAATGGAGCTGCAGAGGAGTCCAGAAGCCCATGCTGACCCCTGGATACCATCCAAATCTTCTACAATGGACTCATGAGCTTTAGAACTGGACCATGGAACTATGGAGAAGGAGGACATGCTCTAAGAATCAAAGTGCTGGAAGTTAAGAACCAAGAATCTGAGATCCAGATGTAGGCAGGAAGTTTAGCCTCAACGATTGATGTATGGAGGAGAAGGAGGAGGATGATGATGAAGCTAATGTTAGTGTTGGTGATGAAGGCAATGGTGGTATGAAGGATGATGGTGAAGGTGATGATGATGGTGAGGGTGACACAGATCGTGTTGATGAAGACGATGGTGATGTGGAGGATGATGAGGATGATGATGAAGCTAATGGTGTTGTTGGAGATGAAGGCAATGGTGGTATAGAGGATGATGGTTAAGATGATGATGGTGGTATAGAGGATGATAATAAAGATAAAGCTAATGGCGGTGGTGTTGGTGAAGGTGAAGGTGGTGATGAAGACGATGGTGGTATGGAGGATGATGATGAAGAGGCTGATGGCGGTGGTGTTGGTTAGGGTGGTGATGAAGATAATAGTGATATGGAGGATGATGATGATGATGGTGGTTATAAAGACAATGGTGGTATGGAGAGTGATGATGATGATGATGATGGTGGTTATAAAGACGATGGTGGTGTGGAGGATGATGATGATGGTGGTTATAAAGACGATGGTGATATGGAGGATGATTGTGATGGTGGTGGTTATGAAGATGATGGTGGTGATGAAGACAATGGTGATATGGAGGATGACGGTGGTGGTTATGAAGACGATGGTAGTATGGAGGATGATGATGATAATGATGATGATGGTGGTGGTTATGAAGACGATGGTGGTGTGGAGGATGATGATGGTGGTGATGAAGACAATGGCGATATGAAGGATTGTGATGATGATGATGATGGTGGTGGTGGTTATGAAGACGATGGTGGTATGGAGGATGATGATGATGATGGTGGTGATGATAATGATGCTTATGAAGACGAATGGTGGTGTGGAGGATGATGATGGTGGTGATGAAGACAATGGTGATATGATGATGATGATGGTGGTGGTGGTTATGAAGACGATGGTGGTATGGAGGATGATGATGATGATGGTGGTGATGAAGACAATGGTGATATGAAGGATGAAGATGATGATGGTGGTTATGAAGACGATGGTAGTATGGAGGAGGAGGATGATGATGATGATGATGATGATGATGAAGCTGATGGCAGTGGTGTCGGTGAAGGTTGTGATGAAGACAATGGTGATATAGAGAAGGAGGGTGGGTATGATGAAGATGATGATGATGATGATAACTGTGAAACTTTGGCCTCAATATGAAGCCTAAAATGAATACAGTGTCCGAAACACCCTGAAACATGAGAACTTCATATTTATATCTATTTCATTCTAAATAAAAAAAAGACAAACTGCTTTGTTATTACATTCCTCTATGTGTGTGTGTGTGTGTGTGTGTGTGTGTGTGTGTGTGTGTGTGTGTGTGTGTGTGTGTGTGTGTGTGTGTGTTGTAAATTTTCCTCTTTAATCACTGGATTTATTAGAGTGAGGAGTGGAGACTTGTTCCAAATATATAACTTTTTCATAACTAATGGAATAAAACAATTAATTAAATCTGATGTTAGATTGGCAATGTGGCCCCACACACACACACACACACACACACACACACATACACACACACACACACACACACACACACACACACACACACACACACACACACACACACACACACACACACACACAGAGTGCTCATCGACTGGTGGAAGTGTATTTACAGCACAGTTCCAGCCTGAATAATGAATGAGAGCGTGCTATATTGAGGTTGATAGAAGAATATGAATAGCTGCTGTAAGAACAATTGGGGATTAAGTGTGTGTGTGTGTGTGTGTGTGTGTGTGTGTGTGTGTGTGTGTGTGTGTGTGTGTGTGTGTGTGTGTGTGTGTGTGTGTGTGTGTGTGTATGTAAGTGTGTGTGTGAGTGTGTTTTATTCTGCACTTTTAAAGCTTCTTGGGGGCTTTGTGACCCTCAGCCAG
>NC_139574.1:3073149-3105649 GCF_946808225.1 Silurus aristotelis
GAATATGGGGGTCCTCCCAGTCCCTGCTGAATAACATAATCCAGCTCTAAGAGCTAACAGGAGGACCAAACCCAGCATAGTTCAACCAGCTGTGCTAAGCAGAGATATGTGTGTGTGTGTGTGTGTGTGTGTGTGTGTGTGTGTGTGTGTGTGTGTGTGTGTGTGTGTGTGTGTGTGTGTGTGTGTGAGAGAGAGAGAGAGAGAGAGAGAGAGAGAGAGGGAGAGAGAGAGAGAGAGAGAGAGAGAGAGAGAGAGAGAGAGAGAGAGAGAGAGAGAAGAAAGAGAGAGGGAGGAAAAGCCAGGGTCCATCCAGATCATCAGCCTGCCAGAGTCACAATGTAACATATTTATCCAAAATGAATGATTCATGCCGCCCAGTACCATGAAGATGAGGAACCAGAGCTGTAGATTCAATTTGAGAAATGAAAGTTAACAAACTGCAGTGTGAGATTGAATGTGAAGGACCAGAAATACAGGCTGAGTTTGAGGAACTGGAGCTGGAGAATGGGTCTGAGGAACCAGAGTTGCAGATTGAGGTTGATACACAAAATCATCAGTGGGAGATTGAGGTTGAAGTACCAGGGCTGCAGATTCACTTTGAGAAACCAGAGCTGTAGAATGTGTTTGTGGAAGCAGAGCTGTAGAATGGGATTGTTGCGATTTTGGAACCAGAGCTGCAGGTTGTGGTTTTGGAACCAGAGCTACAAGTTGAGGTTTTGGAACCAGAGCTACAAGTTGAGGTTTTGGAACCAGTGCTGCAGGTTGAGGTTTTGGAACCAGAGCTGTAGGTTGGGGTTTTGGAACCAGAGCTGCAGATTGAGGTTTTGGAACCAGAGCTGTAGTTTGAGGTTTTGGAACCAGAGCTACAGGTTAAGGTTTTTAAACCGGTGCTGCAGGTTGAGGTTTTGGAACCAGAGCTGGAAGTTGATGTTTTGGAATCAGAGCTGCAGGTTGAGGTTTTGGAACCAGAGCTGTAGGTTGAGGTTTTGGAACCAGAGCTACAGGTTAAGGTTTTGGAACCAGAGCTGCAGGTTGAGGTTTTGGAACCAGAGCAGCAGATTGAGGTTTTGGAACCAGAGCAGCAGGTTGAAGTTTTAGACCCAGAGCTGCAAGTTGAGGATGTGGAAACAGTGAAGTATACCTTCTGCAAATTTGCACAAGGCATGAGTATTTCAGAGGAACATTTGGAGAAACGAAGTGTCCGGATGCTGAGAATGGGTAAAGCTGTTCTTCATGCTAAGGGAGGACTTTTCGATAGAAATTAAAAGGAACATTCACGTGTCTCTAAAAAAACCCCATTGGACACAGTGGAGTTTCCACACTTTTCACAGACTCTGTAGGAAACATGTTTATAGACAGTAGTAGAAGCAAATTTTATATCCTCTTATTATTAGTAGTAGTGTTTTTTCTCACCACTTAAAGGGAACTGAATATAATATTTATTGATTAATTGATTGATGGATTGATTGATTAGGTGATTATAAAGACATCTCACACTATACTATCATTTAATCCATTATATTCCTCACAATCCTCTGCATATATGACCACACACACACACACACACACACACACACACACACACACACACACACACACACACACACACACATATACACGTAAGAATGTGTGAACACGCCCTCTGCTGGGAAAAAGTGGAAAATCAGCCTGTTTCAGCAGAAGGAACAAAAACAAGCTTGTTGTCATAAAGCATCACTGGGAAAATAAACTCCACAAAACTCCACCCTTTGGAAAACAGCGATGTTAGAAGACTGGAATTCATTTGTAAAAGCGTGTTATTGAGTCTGAGTTGAAATCGGCTGCCAATGGGATGTATCCCGACCCAGAGTTGGTGTGAGCACCACACCTATTTTTTTCCCTTCTTCACATCTGTATTCCTCCTCATCATCAGCACCCATCCATCAGAAAAAGCAGATACAGAAACTACTTTTGATGGTCTGCACAAGTCAATAGTAATCCAATTTACCCATATGTACATTTGATAGAGTGGAGGTGAGGATGTCTGAGGTCTTCTTCTTAGAAAGCTTTCAATCTTTTCCACTACACTGATGCTGTTAAGTCGTTTATCGCCCTTTTCAAACCTTTATATCACCAAGTGCTAGACGCGGTACACAGTATGAGTACATGCCTGTTCCTTTAACGCACAATTGTCGAAAAGATTCTCAAACTTACAGTCAAAAATGAACTTCGGATAAAACTAATGAAATAAAAATCAATCAATTGTAAAAATAGTAAAAACGAACCAAAAGTGTCAAGTTAAGTGATGGTCACAAAGGATTCCATGTTGGCACCGAGTGATAAAAAACTGATTCATAAACAGCACAAGATGATTTCTCAAAGGCACCCACGGATTCCTCAAGAGCACCAGATGGTTTCTCAAGTGCACTAAATGTCCTTTAGTATTATATGAGTCCATATGGGCACTAGATGATTCCTCAATACTATCAGATTATTTCTAAGTGGCACCTAATGATTCCTCAAGCGCACCTAATGATTCCTCAAGAGCACCAAATGATTCCTCAAGCGCACCAAATGATTCTTCAAGAGAACCAAATGATTCCTTAAGGGCAATTTCTTAATGGCACCAAATGATTCCTCATGGGCATAGATGACTTCTCAAAGGTACCAGATGATTTCTCAAGGGCACCAGATGATTTATTATTGGCAGCAGATGATTCCACAAGGGCATCCAATGATTTATTATATGCAATATGTGATTCATCGTAGGGTGATGATTTCCCACCAGATCACCATATGATTCACCAAATGACACACCATGACCAGATAAGCACCAATTGCACCAAGTGCACTAAATGTCCTTTAGTATTATATGAGTCCATATGGGCACTAGATGATTCCTCAATACTATCAGATTATTTCTAAGTGGCACCAAATGGTCCCTCATGGGCACCAGATGATTCCGTAATGGTCACCAAATCATTTAATATGGGCAGCAAATGATTGTTTGTGGTCGAGGAGCATTTCAGCAGAAAATACTTTTTTTTGTAAGGCGCTTGTCAACCAAGTGATGGACTACAATGGTGCCATATGGACAACGAATGATTCATAATCGGCAGCAAATCTGTTTCACACACCAAAAATCATTTTCTTTTACTACTTTTTCTTTCTTCATCCTTCCCAGCTCGGTCCCTCTTCCTGGCCAATTGGTACAAATCCTTTTCTCTTTCCTTAGTGTCCAACTTCTCCTACAGCTCCTCATATGCCTTTTCCTTGGCTTTCGCCACATCCCTCTTTACCTGCTGCTGCAGCTCCTTGTACTCCTGCCTACTTTTCTCATCACTCTGTCGATCCCAATTCTGTTTCTCCAACCTCTTTCTCTTTATGCTCTCCTGTACTTCCTCATTCCACCACCATAACTCTTAGTCTTCCTTTATATTTCCAGATGTCACACCAAATACCTTACTAGCTGCCTCCCTCATCACTCCTGCAGTAGTTGCCCAATCATCCAGCACCTCTTCACCACCACCGAGTCCCTGTCTGACCTCTTCCCTGAACCTCACACTACACTCTTCCTCCTTCAGTTTCCACCATCTTATTCTTCATTCAGTCCTCACTCTCCTCCTCTTCTTCTTTACCTCCAAATCCATCCTACAGACCACCATCTGATGCTGTCTAGCTACACTGTCCCCCGCCAACACCTTACAGTCTCCAATCTCCTTCAGGTTGCATTTCCTGCATAGAACATAGTCCACCTGTGTGCACCTTCCTCCACTCTTATACGTCACCTTATGATCCTCCTTCTTCTTAAAATACGTGTTCACCACTGCCATTTCCATCCTTTTAGCAAAATCTACCACCATCTGCCCTTCCACATTCCTCTCCTTAAAACCATACCTACCCATCACCTCCTCATCACCTCTGTTCCCTTCACCTACATGCCCATTAAAGTCTGCCCCAATCACCAATCATTATTTCCTAGGTACACCATCTTCCACTTCATCTAATTCACTCCAGAATCTTTCCTTCTCCTCCATCTCACAGCCAACTTGTGGAGCATAGGCACTGATGACATTTATCATCATCCCTTCAACTTCCAGCTTCACGATCATCACCCTATCAGAAACTCTCTTCACCTCCACTACACTCTTACTGTACTCTTCCTTCAGAATCACCCCTACACCATTTCTCTTTCCATCTACACCATGATAGAACAGTTTAAACACCTCCAATGTTCCTGGCCTTACTCCCTTTCCACTTGGTCTCCTAAACACACAACATATATACCTTTCTTCTCTCCATCATATCAGCTATCTCTCTCCCTTTACCAGTCATAGTACCAACATTTAAAGTACCAACCCGAACCTCCACTCTCCTACACTTCTCCTTTCCCTGTTGTCTCTGTAGACGTCTTGCTCCTCTCCTTCTCCTCCTTCGGCCAACAGTAGCCCAATTTCCACCGGTACCCTGTCGGCTAACGATACCTGTGGAGGTAATGAAATTCTCTTTCGTGATCCGCATATTTAATTTGGTGCATGTTTCACGCTGGATGTCCTTCATAACACAAACCTCCACATTTATCCAGGCTTGGGACCGGCACTAAGAGTGACCTGACTTGTGCAACACTAATGGTGTTGTTTAATGATTTTATTTTACAATCTTGAGTATTTTAATGATAATTAAAATGCTTTATTAGAAAGCCAGAGTCTGGAACCTTGTGTCTGATTGAGTTGTGCTAATCTGTTGTGCTAATCCCAATCTGCCAAATGTGCGCTTTAGCAGTGGCCACTGGGAGCGCTACTTTGTTAAGCGTGTTTGGCCTCCTGCAGACCGTCTCTCACGGCAGCATTTGTTTTCGCCTTCGCTAATGTAGTGCTGAACGCTAACAACAAAAAAGTTGTTCCTCTCAAAGAGAGGATGATTGATTACATTGTGAAAAGCATTCTGTATGTGTTTTGTGTGTGTGTGTGTGTGTGTGTGTGTGTGTGTGTGTTATACTTCTCGACACTGATATATGCCATGCACACATCTGCTACTTTTTAAAGCTGGATTCGGGGTGAATCCCCAAAGAGGCGGATATTAAAGACATATTTTTATTAAAAGCGCTACAGAAAGTGATTATTTTTTAAAACCAAATAAAACTAAAAGGGTGTTTGCTAAAACACATGTACAGTAGTGAAATTGTTCGTACTGCAAATACATAACAACAATTTGTCCTGTTTGTATGTTCAGGGAGGCCCCGGTGTCGCCTCGAGCCGATGGACACTATCTTCGTGAAGCAGGTGAAGGAAGGAGGCTCCGCCCACCAAGCTGGACTCTGCACAGGTAGCGTTGCCATGCCGATTTGATATTTTCTGTTTCGGGTTTTTGGATGCAAGTCGGATATATATGGAAGTAACTCATCCACTTGTTGATGCAGTGGTGTGTTTGGGATTATGGTTACTAGATTACTGATTATAAGCACTAAGAGGTTTTTTCTGTAAAGTAGGAAATTACGGCCCAAGATGTTTATTTATTTTTTTGAGATGCAGGTTAATTATTCAAAGTGATTTATTATGAACAATATGTGATTTATTATGAACAATATGTGATTTTTTTATGGGCAATATGTGATATGTGACTCTTATGTGACTCAATATGTGACTATTATGGGCACAGATTGATTAATCACATGTACCCAGTAATTGTAGTCATGGGTACTAAATGGTTTGCCATGTATTCCAGTGATTCATTATTGGCACTAAATATTTAGGGGCACTTTGTGCTTTTTCTTCAATAAGTGATTCATTTTGACTGAACAATGGATTCATGGTTTGGCAACAGGAGACCCAAAGCATGGGTACAAAATGATCAGGTGTCCAGGCTGAAGTTAGTCATCATAGGAATCAAGGGGTTTAGTACGGGGTCACAAAAATCAACAACTTAAATGGGTACAATTTAAGTCAATCAAGTGATTGTGGAGCCCAAATGCACAGTAATTAAATATGAAATAATGGAATACTTTTTTTGCATCAGATATTTAGTTGCAGGCACTGCGTGATTCGGCATTCGTCATGTGCATGAAAACTACTAGCCAGAGTTTGTATAATGAGATACATCACCTGGATTAATGCCTCTGGTGTGTTTCCGGCTCTCAGGTGATCGTATAGTGAAGGTGAATGGCGAGAGCATCATCGGCAAAACCTACTCACAGGTCATAGCCCTCATCCAGAACAGGTGAATCTTTCATTCCTCTTTTTAGCCCATTTTTTTCAATGAATCACACGCTTTCCAGACATCAATTGTGGATCTGCAGTGAAATGGAAAGTGTGGCCTCTTTAGCCTAACCTTATCTCTGCTTCATTTCCTCTGAGCATTTCTTCATCCCATTTTGAAATTCAGATGAAATTCCTTTCAGCACTTTAGCACATGTGTGTTTGTGTGTGTGTGGGTGTGTGGGTGGGTCGCTGGGTGGCTGGGTAGGTTTTGTATTCTTCAGCACATGCTGTGATATGTGTTGTAAGTTATGGATTATCAGTACAAGATGGTTGTGTTTCTGTTCCCTGCCTGCAGTGACGCAGCTCTGGAGCTCTGTGTGATGCCTAAAGATGAAGATATTTTGCAGTTGGTAGGTTCATTGGAATATTTGGTCAATCTTCCTCTCCCTTTTCTCTTTCATTTCTCTCACACACTTTTGAAAAACCCAGTGGTGTGTATTATAGAGCCTAGTTTATCCTGCAGTAGTGGCCATTCTAGCTCTTGCTTATCTTTTTTTTTTTTCCTCTTCTTTCTCACCACGTTTCCTTTCTTTTCTACTTTCCATCTTTTCGGCCCACAGTTCTCCCGGGACATCACAGCTCTGGTAAGCTTCGCTTCATCTGTTGCTTTTCTTTGCTTTTTCTGATGTTGATCATTTCGTCTGCTCTCCCTGACTGGCTGCTGTGAGAAAAAGCGATTGATGGATGGATAGACGGATGGATGGAGGAATATAGGGATAGAAAGATGTAGAGTAAAAGAGACTAAAACAGAAAGAGATACTTGAGTAAAAAGGAAGAGATGAAGCTGAACGATACAGAAAGATGTTATGGATTATTGATGTATAAAGTTAGAACTTGTTCTCCATGTTTTCTGGATATTAATAACTCTATTAGCTAGTAATTGTTTTTGTATTGCTGCTAATGAAGCGAGCATGGGGAGGAGGGAACACCAGAAAGAGGAAGAAGTTATTTCTGAGGTAATTTGACACCTCAGGTAGATTTGCTCTGGCGAAAATCCAACACATAACTCACTCGCTTTCACTTCTGCCCAACCCCGGGGCATTTCGTACACACACTTGCGGAGACGACACGGCTGGAGACAGAGGATCCGCTTCACACCGACGCCAACGCTCCGCTACGTTAGCGCTGGGATATGCGCAGGAATGGATTTCAGCTCGGTGTTGTCACTGGAGCGATGAGTGTTACGGTAGTTGTAGTGTTCGCTTTCACTAGTGCAAGCTGTGTGTGATTCGTTTTCACTGTTTTTTCTGCAAGGGTGTGTAAGTACTGGCTTTAAATTAACTTCAAAGCTATTTGCTGGTTTGTCTTGTAGATGTTGTTGCACGCTTTTGTCATGTTGAAAGCCCTCAGGGTGGTAAATTTCAGGGCAGTAACGAAATGCAGGTGTTGATTGTTTTGCTATAACAGCTCGAGACACATTGTTTCATTTCATACCTGATTAAAAAAAGTATGTAAATACCTCAATACTCTCTATTTTTTAGGCCTATTCCAAAGATGCGTATCTTAAAGGGAATGAGGCGTACAGCGGAAATGCGCAAAACATCCCAGAACCTCCTCCTATCCTTTACCCATGGGTAGAACCCAGGACATCAGGGATGACACACACCGATGAGCCTCCTGCTCCCTCAGGAGCCCAGGGAGTGTTGTCCCAGGGAGCAGAGGCCAGCTCAGATATGGGCTATCATATGGAAGTCCCGATCACACAATTGGCTTCTCCTCCTCCTCACTCGCAGGTCTCCAGACTCCAGACTGTTGCATGTGTATATGATGAAGCCATACGAATGGCACCGGCAGAAGTTTTGGATTCCCTTGAACGTTCTCCTCACCCTCACAGGCTGCAGGAGACAAAGAACATGCCGCTCTGTACCTCATCCTTTGAAAACCTTTCCTCGGTCCGCCCGAGATCCCAGACCACGCCTTTTTCTTCTTCGGCTAGAGGATCGTTGGTGCAGTACGCTCCGAAAGGGCTGTCCGACTCACCAGGATTCTCCACGCACATTCCTTTTCATCCTGACTCGACTTCTACACCGTCGAGTAGACATGCCATAAGCCCATTCACGCCCTCTCCTCTCACCATTTCGTCATCTCCATGCTCCCCGATGCATCAGAACATTGACT
The DNA here is from genome assembly GCF_946808225.1 of Silurus aristotelis. NCBI lineage: Eukaryota > Metazoa > Chordata > Actinopteri > Siluriformes > Siluridae > Silurus > Silurus aristotelis. The sequence goes on from NC_139574.1 coordinate 3,081,504, forward strand.
GGAGGAATTACACGACGTACAAAGAGTACATTGACAACAAGCGCCTCTATACCTACGGTAGTAGGACCATCCAGGAAAGACTGGACAGCCTGCGGGCGGCAAGCCAGGAAGATAAAGCGAATGCAAGTATGGACGGCACCATTGGATCCCAGCAGAGGCAGAGGAGCCCATGTCACGAGCGAGGGCCTGTAAATTCCAGGGTCCAATCTCTAAGCAGCATGTCTCAGGAAAGACTGGAAGCAAAAGAGCAAGCAACGTCAAGGGATTGGCATCGGAGCGCATCACAGGATGCACTTCCTTTATCCACAAAGAGTACCTACAAACCTCGGGCGAAGTCGTGCGACTACCTGGGCAGGCAGGCTGAGACCAGGGTTATGCTGATGGACAGAAGAGTTTATGGGAGGACAGAGACGGAGGACAAGTCACCTATTTGCACTGGAGAGGAGACCGAAGGTTGCAAGCAGTCCCTCTCATTAGGAAAAATGGCACAGACTCAAAGAACCATGGTCAGTGGATGTGGCAGTTTTCCTGGACTAAATGCTACAGGTAAAGCTACAGATCCGAGCTCCCGAGTGGATTCTCTGATTAACTCTGCATCTTCTAAGTCACAGCTCCCCATTCAGACCTCTGTTTTAAACGACTCTTATGTAGCCAAGGCTCTAGCTTCCTTGAACACAGGTGTCTCGACCATGTCTGCGGCCTCGAAAAACCAAAGAACTGCTCTTGTGCCAAATCACACGTCTCTCGGGCGGCGACCTGAGCGCCATCGGGAGTGCACTGGTTCCATTCCATGCCTTGACCACTCCAGGAGGATACAGATGCAGCAGGATGGGTCTTCAGTAGCTACGAATGGTTTGGCTGTCGAAGGCCTTGAAGGTGCAGAAGCTAAAGTGGTGATATTGAGGAGGGAGAAAATTAAAAAGACAGTTCCTTTACCTCTCAGACATCCATCCTACATCCAGGCTGTGAACGATGGAGCGGGTCGAGCGGAGAAACTCAGTAAAACGCCAAAGTGCTGGAGGTCCCATGATGCTGTGCAGGATGGGTATAAGCAGTGGTTTGGGGAGGAATATCAACTCTCAGGATCTGGCCAACTTCACGAGTCACTCGACTCCATACCCTTCATTGGTAAGCATAATTCAAATTTTGTTCTAGTTACGATTGGTTCACATCTCTGCAACTCCACAAAACATTCAAAACAACAAATCAGAAATCGCAATTCTGCAAAAACAATTCTAACAGAAAATCGTGGTAAAATGGAATACTTAGTAGATCAGAGTATATTTAAAGTTTAAATCCCAGCACCACCAAGCTGCCACTGCTGGGCCCTTGAGTGAGGCCCTTAATATTCAAATGCTCAGTTGTAGGTAGCTCTGGGATAAGGGCATCTGCCAAGTGCTTTAAATGTAAATCCAAAAAGTGTGTGAAGGCTGATTTGCAGATCTGTGGGTAATGGAAATCATATTTCAGAGGATGTTATGGATTTTTCAGGGCTGACATATTAAGTCATATGAAGCGCTGCCGGATAACTGAACACCCGAGCTCACTACGATAACGTATGAGAGAACAGGGATGTAAGAACAGATCGTATGGCAGTATCAGAAGTGTAAAACATTTCCCTGGACTGCTGGGAAAGTGGATCCTGTTATTCCTTTTACATATTAAAGCTCTTATCTAAAGTCTTTATGCTTCAAAAAGTGAAATCTGAGAGCAGCAGGTCGTGTGTGAGGTGTTTGGCATTGCGAAACACTGCACATTCCAGGAAAGCTTGGAGTGGATGTTGTAATGCAGATAGTGTGTAATGTATGAAAATAATTTGCTTTGCAAAGACGTAATGACCACACAGCAACACTCGCAAACACACACCATCACTCACCATTACTGACCATTACACACCAACACTTACAAACACACACCATCACCCACCATCATACACCATTAACCACCATTACACACCATCACTCACTATCACTGACCATTACACTTCAACACTCACAAACACACACCATCACTCACCAACACTGACCATTACAATCCAACACTCGCAAACACACACCATCACCCACCATCATACACCATTAATCACCATTACACACCACCACGCACCATTACTGACCATTACACTTTAACACTCACAAACACACACCATCACTCACGAACACTGACCATTACAATTCAACACTCGCTAACACGCACCATCACTCACCATCACTGGCCAATACACACCAACACTCACAAACACACACCATCACTCACCATCACTGGCCAATACACACCAACACTCACAAACACACACCATCACTCACCATCACTGACCATTACACATCAACACTCACAAACACACACCATCATTCACAATCACTGACCATTACACATCAACACTCACAAACACACACCATCACTCACAATCACTGACCATTACACACCAACACTCGCAAACACAGACCATCACTCACCATTACTGACCATTACACACCAACACTCACAAACACACACCATCACCCACCATCATACACTATTAATCACCATTAAACACCATCACACACTATCACTGACCATTACACTTCAACACTCGCAAACACACACCATCACTCACCAACACTGACCATTACAATCCAACACTCGCAAACACACACCATCACCCACTATAATACACCATTAATCACCATTACACACCACCACGCACCATTACTGACCATTACACTTTAACACTCACAAACACACACCATCACTCACGAACACTGACCATTACAATTCAACACTCGCTAACACGCACCATCACTCACCATCACTGACCAATACACACCAACACTGACAAACACACACCATCACTCACCATCACTGGCCATTACACATCAACACTCACAAACACACACCATCACTCACAATCACTGACCATTACACACCAACACTCGCAAACACACACGATCACTCACCATCACTGACCATTACACACCAACACTCGCAAACACACACCATCACTTATCATCATACACCATTACACACCATCACTCACAAACACACATCATCACTCACCATCATAGTCCATTAATCACCATTACACACCATCACTCACCATCATTGACCATTACACAGCAACACTCGCAAACACACACCATCACTCTCCATCATACACCATTACACACCATCACTCACAAACACACATCATCACTCACCATCATAGTCCATTAATCACCATTACACACCAACACTCACAAACACACATCATTGCTCACCATCATACACCATTACACACTATTACTCACAAACATACACCATCACTCTCCATCATAGTCCATTAATCACCATTACACACCATCACTGACCATTACACACCAACACTCACAAATACACACCATCACTTACCATCATACACCATAATACACCATTATACTCCATCGCACACCATCATACTCCATCATACTACATAATACACCATCATACTCCACCGCACCCAATCATACTCCATCATACCCCATCATACACATCATACTCTCTATAACATACGATCAATGCCCATCAATCTCCATCGCACACCATCACAATCCAAAATACACCATCACACACCAACACACACCATCATACACCATTAGACACCATTATTCACCAACAATTGGTCTTTGTGAGACTAAAACTAGCTGAAACTAGCTGGTGATTACTGTACTAATCTCCATGATTCAGATTCGGAGAACATGGTGAATCAGGTTTATTTGGGTTATTCCAGTAAGCAGTATCAGTTTGATTTTGTGTGCCAGAGCAGATCCAAAACAGGGGCTAAACAAAAACATGATATTATCTTATCTCCCAAAGCTGAAAAATCAAGCTGGATTAAAAAAAGAAATAAAAATTCAAAAATATGAGGAACCACCAAATGACAAGTGCTTAGAGGAGAACAATCGGCTTCAATGGGGAAGCACAGTGAAAATGAGGTCAGAAGAATAGGAAGCTCAGATCGGAACAGTTGGAACATGGAGGTGATGGTGAAAGAGAACAGAAAGTTGTGGTTTTATAACGAACGAGAAAAGATGTAGAGCGCGCTCGGTCATCTGGGACAGTGTGCAACCAAATATACACTCACTTTCCAAAAGTATTAGGACACTTGACTTTTTCACCCGTATGTGCTTCTTTTTGAGGAAAGTTTTATGAGGAGTACAGTTGTATAGAGCGTCTCTGGATGCTGAAGCATGAAATGTTCTAATGAACTAGGAGACCCAGCAAACCCTGTGCACAAATCCAGCTTTCCATGGTATGGAGTGAAGATCTTAGCTGTAGAGCTCCAGGCCTCCTTACCTCACCTTCATTACTTTCCTATCGCCTTTGTCACTGAACGAGCACAAACCTTCATAAAATCCAGTGGAACATCTTCCCAGCAGAGTGAACGTATATGTGCATGTAAACCACCGTGCACGTCATGGGTAAAAGTTACATATGTGTGATGTAACCCAAATTCAATGCAGCTTGTAGCCGTACAGTCATACACTCGGATTTCCATTTATATCCCGCCGCTGATGTGGAAGCCTGATAACCAACAAGGCCTGTTAGGACTCGGGGTAAAGACCTACACAGTTCAAACACCGTGGCTCCGTCACTCACTTTTTTTTAATCCATGCGAATGAGTCACATCCTGTTCACAAGATTGGAGGATAGTGTGTGTATATTGGAGGATAGTGTGTGTATATTGGAGGATAGTGTGTGTGTATTGGAGGATAGTTTGTGTGTATTGGAGGATAGTGTGTATATATTGTAGGATAGTGTGTATATATTGGAGGATAGTGTGTGTATATATTGGAGGATAGTGTGTATATATTGGAGGATAGTGTGTATATATTGGAGGATAGTGTGTATATATTGTAGGATAGTGTGTATATATTGGAGGATAGTGTGTGTATATATTGGAGGATAGTGTGTATATATTGGAGGATAGTGTGTATATATTGGAGGATAGTGTGTGTATATTGGAGGATAGTGTGTGTGTATTGGAGGATAGTTTGGGTGTATTGGAGGATAGTGTGTATATATTGGAGGATAGTGTGTGTATATATTGGAGGATAGTGTGTATATATTGGAGGATAGTGTGTGTATATATTGGAGGATAGTGTGTATATATTGGAGGATAGTGTGCATATATTGGAGGATAGTGTGTGTATATATTGGAGGATAGTGTGTATATATTGGAGGATAGTGTGCATATATTGGAGGATAGTGTGTGTGTATTGGAGGATAGTGTGTGTGTATTGGAGGATAGTGTGTATATATTGTAGAATAGTGTGTATTTATTGGAGGATAGTGTGTGTATATATTGGAGGATAGTGTGTATATATTGGAGGATAATTGGAGGATAGTGTGTATATATTTGAGGATAGTGTGTGTATGTTGGAGGATAGTGTGTATATATTGGAGGATAGTGTGTATTTATTGGAGTATAGTGTGTATATATTGAAGGATAGTGTGTATTTATTGGAGGATAGTGTGTATATATTGGAGGATAGTGTGTAGTGTATATATTGGAGGATAGTGTGTATATATTGGAGGATAGTGTGTATTTATTGGAGGATAGTGTGTATATATTGGAGGATAGTGTGTGTATATATTGGAGGATAGTGTGTACTTATTGAAGGATAGTGTGTATATATTGGAGGATAGTGTGTATATATTGGAGGATAGTGTGCATATATTGGAGGATAGTGTGTGTATATATTGGAGGATAGTGTGCATATATTGGAGGATAGTGTGTGTGTATTGGAGGATAGTGTGTGTGTATTGGAGGATAGTGTGTATATATTGTAGAATAGTGTGTATATATTGTAGGTTAGTGTGTATATATTGGAGGATAGTGTGCATATATTTTGGAGGATAGTGTGTATATATTGGAGGATAGTGTGTATATATTGGAGGACAGTGTGCATATATTGGAGGATAGTGTGTATTTATTGGAGGATAGTGTGTATATATTGGAGGATAGTGTGTGTGTATATTGGAGGATAGTGTGTGTGTATATTGGAGGATAGTGTGTGTGTATATTGGAGGATAGTGTGTGTGTATATTGGAGGATAGTGTGTGTATATTGGAGGATAGTGTGTGTATATATTGGAGGATAGTGTGTGTATATTGGAGGATAGTGTGTGTATATATTGGAGGATAGTGTGTGTGTATATTGGAGGATAGTGTGTATATATTGGAGGATAGTGTGTGTATATATTGGAGGATAGTGTGTATATATTGGAGGATAGTGTGTATATATTGTAGGATAGTGTGTGTATATTGGAGGATAGTGTGTGTGTGTATTGTAGGATAGTGTGTGTGTATTGTAGGATAGTGTGTATATATTGTAGGATAGTGTGTATATATTGGAGGATAGTGTGCATATATTGGAGGATAGTGTGTATTTATTAAAGGATAGTGTGTATATATTGGAGGATAGTGTGTGTATATTGGAGAATAGTGTGTGTATATTGGAGGATAGTGTGTATATATTGGAGGATAGTGTGTGTATATTGGAGGATAGTGTGTGTATATTGGAGGATAGTGTGTGTGTATTGGAGGATAGTTTGGGTGTATTGGAGGATAGTGTGTATATATTGGAGGATTGTGTGTGTATATATTGGAGGATAGTGTGTATATATTGGAGGATAGTGTGCATATATTGGAGGATAGTGTGTGTATATATTGGAGGATAGTGTGCATATATTGGAGGATAGTGTGTGTGTATTGGAGGATAGTGTGTATATATTGTAGAATAGTGTGTATATATTGTAGGATAGTGTGTATATATTGGAGGATAGTGTGCATATATTTTGGAGGATAGTGTGTATATATTGGAGGATAGTGTGTATATATTGGAGGACAGTGTGCATATATTGGAGGATAGTGTGTATTTATTGGAGGATAGTGTGTATATATTGGAGGATAGTGTGTGTGTATATTGGAGGATAGTGTGTGTGTATATTGGAGGATAGTGTGTGTGTATATTGGAGGATAGTGTGTGTGTATATTGGAGGATAGTGTGTGTATATTGGAGGATAGTGTGTGTATATATTGGAGGATAGTGTGTGTATATTGGAGGATAGTGTGTGTATATATTGGAGGATAGTGTGTGTGTATATTGGAGGATAGTGTGTATATATTGGAGGATAGTGTGTGTATATATTGGAGGATAGTGTGTGTGTATATTGGAGGATAGTGTGTGTATATTAGAGGATAGTGTGTGTTTATATTGGAGGATAGTGTGTGTATATTGGAGGATAGTGTGTGTGTGTATTGGAGGATAGTGTGTGTGTATATTGGAGGATAGTGTGTGTATATTAGAGGATATTGTGTGTTTATATTGGAGGATAGTGTGTGTATATTGGAGGATAGTGTGTGTGTGTATTGGAGGATAGTGTGTGTGTATATTTGAGGATAGTGTGCATATATTGGAGGATAGTGTGTATATATTGTAGGATAGTGTGTATTTATTGGAGGATAGTGTGTATATATTGGAGGATAGTGTGCATATATTGGAGGATAGTGTGTATTTATTAAAGGATAGTGTGTATATATTGGAGGATAGTGTGTATATATTGGAGGATAGTGTGCATATATTGGAGGATAGTGTGTATATATTGGAGGATAGTGTGCATATATTGGAGGATAGTGTGTGTGTATTGGAGGATAGTGTGTGTGTATTGGAGGATAGTGTGTATATATTGGAGGATAGTGTGCATATATTGGAGGATAGTGTGTGTGTATTGGAGGATAGTGTGTGTGTATTGGAGGATAGTGTGTATATATTGTAGAATAGTGTGTATATATTGTAGGATAGTGTGTATATATTGGAGGATAGTGTGTATATATTGGAGGATAGTGTGTATTTTTTGGAGGATAGTGTGTATATATTGGAGGATAGTGTGTGTGTATATTGGAGGATAGTGTGTGTGTGTATATTGGAGGATAGTGTGTGTGTATATTGGAGGATAGTGTGTGTGTATATTGGAGGATAGTGTGTGTATATTGGAGGATAGTGTGTGTATATATTGGAGGATAGTGTGTGTATATTGGAGGATAGTGTGTGTATATATTGGAGGATAGTGTGTGTGTATATTGGAGGATAGTGTGTATATATTGGAGGATAGTGTGTGTGTATATTGGAGGATAGTGTGTATATATTGGAGGATAGTGTGTGTATATATTGGAGGATAGTGTGTGTGTATATTGGAGGATAGTGTGTGTATATTAGAGGATAGTGTGTGTTTATATTGGAGGATAGTGTGTGTATATTGGAGGATAGTGTGTGTGTGTGTATTGGAGGATAGTGTGTGTGTATATTTGAGGATAGTGTGCATATATTGGAGGATAGTGTGTATATATTGTAGGATAGTGTGTATTTATTGGAGGATAGTGTGTGTATATATTGGAGGATAGTGTGTATATATTGGAGGATAATTGGAGGATAGTGTGTATATATTTGAGGATAGTGTGTATATATTGGAGGATAGTGTGCATATATTGGAGGATAGTGTGTATTTTTTGGAGGATAGTGTGTATATATTGGAGGATAGTGTGTGTGTATATTGGAGGATAGTGTGTGTGTGTATATTGGAGGATAGTGTGTGTGTATATTGGAGGATAGTGTGTGTGTATATTGGAGGATAGTGTGTGTATATTGGAGGATAGTGTGTGTATATATTGGAGGATAGTGTGTGTATATTGGAGGATAGTGTGTGTATATATTGGAGGATAGTGTGTGTGTATATTGGAGGATAGTGTGTATATATTGGAGGATAGTGTGTGTGTATATTGGAGGATAGTGTGTATATATTGGAGGATAGTGTGTGTATATATTGGAGGATAGTGTGTGTGTATATTGGAGGATAGTGTGTGTATATTAGAGGATAGTGTGTGTTTATATTGGAGGATAGTGTGTGTATATTGGAGGATAGTGTGTGTGTGTGTATTGGAGGATAGTGTGTGTGTATATTTGAGGATAGTGTGCATATATTGGAGGATAGTGTGTATATATTGTAGGATAGTGTGTATTTATTGGAGGATAGTGTGTGTATATATTGGAGGATAGTGTGTATATATTGGAGGATAATTGGAGGATAGTGTGTATATATTTGAGGATAGTGTGTGTATGTTGGAGGATAGTGTGTATATATTGGAGGATAGTGTGTATTTATTGGAGTATAGTGTGTATATATTGGAGGATAGTGTGTATTTATTGGAGGATAGTGTGTATATATTGGAGGATAGTGTGTAGTGTATATATTGGAGGATAGTGTGTATATATTGGAGGATAGTGTGTATTTATTGGAGGATAGTGTGTATTTATTGCAGGATAGTGTGTATATATTGGAGGATAGTGTGTGTATATATTGGAGGATAGTGTGTATTTATTGAAGGATAGTGTGTATATATTGGAGGATAGTGTATATATATTGGAGGATAGTGTGTGTATATATTGGAGGATAGTGTGTATTTATTGGAGGATAGTGTGTATTTATTGAAGGATAGTGTGTATTTATTGAAGGATAGTGTGTATATATTGGAGGATAGTGTGTATATATTGGAGGATAGTGTGTATATGTTGGAGGATAGTGTGTATATATTGGAGGATAGTGTGTATTTATTGGAGTATAGTGTGTATATATTGGAGGATAGTGTGTGTATATATTGGAGGATAGTGTGTATTTATTGGAGGATAGTGTGTTTATATTGGAGGATCGTGTGTGTATATATTGAAGGATAGTGTGTATATATTGGAGGATAGTGTGTATATATTGGAGGATAGTGTGTGTATGTTGGAGGATAGTGTGTATATATTGGAGGATAGTGTGTATATATTTGAGGATAGTGTGTATATATTGGAGGATAGTGTGTATTTATTGAAGGATAGTGTGTATATATTGGAGGATGGTGTATATATTGGAGGATAGTGTGTATATATTGGAGGATAGTGTGTATATATTGAAGGATAGTGTGTATTTATTGGAGGATAGTGTGTATATATTGGAGGATAGTGTGTATTTATTGAAGGATAGTGTGTATATATTGGAGGATAGTGTGTATTTATTGGAGTATAGTGTGTATATATTGGAGGATAGTGTGTGTATATATTGGAGGATCGTGTGTATTTATTGGAGGATAGTGTGTATTTATTGGAGGATAGTGTGTATATATTGGAGGATAGTGTGTGTATATATTAGAGGTTAGTGTGTATTTATTGAAGGATAGTGTGTATATATTGGAGGATCGTGTGTGTATATATTGAAGGATAGTGTGTATTTATTGGAGGATAGTGTGTTTATATTGGAGGATAGTGTGTATATATTGGAGGATAGTGTGTATTTATTGGAGGATAGTGTGTTTATATTGGAGGATAGTGTGTGTGTGTGTATATTGGAGGATAGTGTGTATTTATTTAAGGATAGTGTGTTTATATTGGAGGATAGTGTGTATATATTGGAGGATAGTGTGTATATATTGGAGGATAGTGTGTGTATATATTGAAGGATAGTGTGTATTTATTTGAGGATAGTGTGTTTATTTTGGAGGATAGTGTGTATATATTGGAGGATAGTGTGTGTATATATTGTAGGATAGTGTGTATATATTGTAGGATAGTGTGTATATATTGTAGGATAGTGTGTGTATATATATTGGAGGATAGTGTGTGTATATATTGGAGGATAGTGTGTATTTATTTGAGGATAGTGTGTTTATATTGAAGGATAGTGTGTATATATTGGAGGATAGTGTGTATATATTGGAGGATAGTGTGTGTATATATTGGAGGATAGTGTGTATTTATTGGAGGATAGTGTGTTTATATTGGAGGATAGTGTGTGTATATATTGGAGGATAGTGTGTATATATTGGAGGATAGTGTGTATTTATTTAAGGATAGTGTGTTTATATTGGAGGATAGTGTGTATATATTGGAGGATAGTGTGTGTATATATTGGAGGACAGTGTGTATTTATTTGAGGATAGTGTGTTTATATTGGAGGATAGTGTGTATATGTTGGAGGATAGTGTGTGTATATATTGGAGGATAGTGTGTATTTATTGAAGGATAGTGTGTATATATTGGAGGATAGTGTGTATATATTGGAGGATAGTGTGTATATATTGGAGGATAGTGTGTGTATGTTGGAGAATAGTGTGTATATGTTGGAGGATAGTGTGTGTATATATTGGATGATAGTGTGTATTTATTGAAGGATAGTGTGTATATATTGGAGGATAGTGTGTGTATGTTGGAGGATAGTGTGTATATGTTGGAGGATAGTGTGTGTATATATTGGATGATAGTGTGTATTTATTGAAGGATAGTGTGTATATATTGGAGGATAGTGTGTATATATTGGAGGATAGTGTGTTTATATTGGAGGATAGTGTGTTTATATTGGAGGATAGTGTGTATTTATTGGAGGATAGTGTGTGTATATATTGGAGGATAGTGTGTATATATTGGAGGGTAGTGTGTGTATATATTGGAGGATAGTGTGTATATATTGGAGGATGGTGTATATATTGAAGGATATTGTGTATATATTGGAGGATAGTGTGTATATATTGGAGGATAGTGTGTATTTATTGAAGGATAGTGTGTATATATTGGAGGATAGTGTGTATATATTGGAGGATAGTGTGTATATATTGGAGGATAGTGTGTGTATATATTGGAGGATAGTGTGTATTTATTGGAGGATAGTGTGTATATATTGGAGGATAGTGTGTGTGTGTATATTGGAGGATAGTGTGTGTGTATATTGGAGGATAGTGTGTGTGTGTATATTGGAGGATAGTGTGTGTGTATATTGGAGGATAGTGTGTGTATATTGGAGGATAGTGTGTGTGTATATTGGAGGATAGTGTGTGTATATTGGAGGATAGTGTGTGTATATATTGGAGGATAGTGTGTGTGTATATTGGAGGATAGTGTGTATATATTGGAGGATAGTGTGTGTATATATTGGAGGATAGTGTGTGTGTATATTGGAGGATAGTGTGTGTATATAAGAGGATAGTGTGTGTTTATATTGGAGGATAGTGTGTGTATATTGGAGGATAGTGTGTGTGTGTGTATTGGAGGATAGTGTGTGTGTATATTTGAGGATAGTGTGCATATATTGGAGGATAGTGTGTATATATTGTAGGATAGTGTGTATTTATTGGAGGATAGTGTGTGTATATATTGGAGGATAGTGTGTATATATTGGAGGATAATTGGAGGATAGTGTGTATATATTTGAGGATAGTGTGTGTATGTTGGAGGATAGTGTGTATATATTGGAGGATAGTGTGTATATATTGGAGGATAGTGTGTATTTATTGGAGGATAGTGTGTATATATTGGAGGATAGTGTGTGTATATATTGGAGGATAGTGTGTATTTATTGAAGGATAGTGTGTATATATTGGAGGATAGTGTATATATATTGGAGGATAGTGTGTGTATATATTGGAGGATAGTGTGTATTTATTGAAGGATAGTGTGTATTTATTGAAGGATAGTGTGTATATATTGGAGGATAGTGTGTGTATATATTGGAGGATAGTGTGTATTTATTGAAGGATAGTGTGTATTTATTGAAGGATAGTGTGTATATATTGGAGGATAGTGTGTATATATTGGAGGATAGTGTGTATATGTTGGAGGATAGTGTGTATATATTGAAGGATAGTGTGTATTTATTGGAGTATAGTGTGTATATATTGGAGCATAGTGTGTGTATATATTGGAGGATAGTGTGTATTTATTGGAGGATAGTGTGTTTATATTTGAGGATAGTGTGTATATATTGGAGGATAGTGTGTATTTATTGAAGGATAGTGTGTATGTATTGGAGGATGGTGTATATATTGGAGGATAGTGTGTATATATTGGAGGATAGTGTGTATATATTGAAGGATAGTGTGTATTTATTGGAGGATAGTGTGTATATATTGGAGGATAGTGTGTATTTATTGAAGGATAGTGTGTATGTATTGGAGGATGGTGTATATATTGGAGGATAGTGTGTATATATTGGAGGATAGTGTGTATATATTGAAGGATAGTGTGTATTTATTGGAGGATAGTGTGTATATATTGGAGGATAGTGTGTATTTATTGAAGGATAGTGTGTATATATTGGAGGATAGTGTGTATTTATTGGAGTATAGTGTGTATATATTGGAGGATAGTGTGTGTATATATTGGAGGATAGTGTGTATTTATTGAAGGATAGTGTGTATTTATTGAAGGATAGTGTGTATTTATTGAAGGATAGTGTGTATATATTGGAGGATAGTGTGTATATATTGGAGGATAGTGTGTATATGTTGGAGGATAGTGTGTATATATTGGAGGATAGTGTGTATTTATTGTAGTATAGTGTGTATATATTGGAGGATAGTGTGTGTATATATTGGAGGATAGTGTGTATTTATTGGAGGATAGTGTGTTTATATTGGAGGATAGTGTGTATATATTGGAGGATAGTGTGTATATATTGGAGGATAGTGTGTATATATTGGAGGATAGTGTGTATATATTGGAGGATAGTGTGTTTATATTGGAGGATAGTGTGTATATATTGGAGGATAGTGTGTGTATGTTGGAGGATAGTGTGTATATATTGGAGGATAGTGTGTATTTATTGTAGTATAGTGTGTATATATTGGAGGATAGTGTGTGTATATATTGGAGGATAGTGTGTATTTATTGGAGGATAGTGTGTTTATATTGGAGGATAGTGTGTATATATTGGAGGATAGTGTGTATATATTGGAGGATAGTGTGTATATATATGAGGATAGTGTGTATATATTGGAGGATAGTGTGTATTTATTGGAGGATAGTGTGTTTATATTGGAGGATAGTGTGTGTATATATTGGAGGATAGTGTGTATTTATTTAAGGATAGTGTGTATATATTGGAGGATCGTGTGTATATATTGGAGGATAGTGTGTGTATGTTGGAGGATAGTGTGTATATGTTGGAGGATAGTGTGTATATATTAGAGGATAGTGTGTATATATTGGAGGATAGTGTGTATTTATTGAAGGATAGTGTGTATATATTGGAGGATAGTGTGTATATATTGGAGGATAGTGTGTATTTATTGGAGGATAGTGTGTTTATATTGGAGGATAGTGTGTATATATTGGAGGATAGTGTGTATATATTGGAGGATAGTGTGTTTATATTGGAGGATAGTGTGTATATATTGGAGGATAGTGTGTATATATTGGAGGATAGTGTGTGTATATATTGGAGGATAGTGTGTATTTATTGGAGGATAGTGTGTTTATATTGGAGGATAGTGTGTATATATTGGAGGATAGTGTGTGTATATTGGAGGATAGTGTGTATATATTGGAGGATAGTGTGTATATATTGGAGGATAGTGTGTTTATATTGGAGGATAGTGTGTATATATTGGAGGATAGTGTGTGTATGTTGGAGGATAGTGTGTATATATTGGAGGATAGTGTGTATTTATTGTAGTATAGTGTGTATATATTGGAGGATAGTGTGTGTATATATTGGAGGATAGTGTGTATTTATTGGAGGATAGTGTGTTTATATTGGAGGATAGTGTGTATATATTGGAGGATAGTGTGTATATATTGGAGGATAGTGTGTATATATATGAGGATAGTGTGTATATATTGGAGGATAGTGTGTATTTATTGGAGGATAGTGTGTTTATATTGGAGGATAGTGTGTGTATATATTGGAGGATAGTGTGTATTTATTTAAGGATAGTGTGTATATATTGGAGGATCGTGTGTATATATTGGAGGATAGTGTGTGTATGTTGGAGGATAGTGTGTATATGTTGGAGGATAGTGTGTATATATTAGAGGATAGTGTGTATATATTGGAGGATAGTGTGTATTTATTGAAGGATAGTGTGTATATATTGGAGGATAGTGTGTATATATTGGAGGATAGTGTGTATTTATTGGAGGATAGTGTGTTTATATTGGAGGATAGTGTGTATATATTGGAGGATAGTGTGTATATATTGGAGGATAGTGTGTTTATATTGGAGGATAGTGTGTATATATTGGAGGATAGTGTGTATATATTGGAGTATAGTGTGTGTATATTGGAGGATAGTGTGTATATACAGTGAGGAAAATAAGTATTTGAACACTCTGCTATTTTGCAAGTTCTCCGACTTAGAAATCATGGAGGAGTCTGAAATTGTCATCGGAGGTGCATGTCCACTGTGAGAGACATAATCTAAAAAAAAAATCCAGAAATCACAATATATGATTTTTAAACTATTTATTTGTATGATACAGCTGCAAATAAGTATTTGAACACCTGAGAAAGTCAATGTTAATATTTGGTACAGGAGCCTTTGTTTGCAATTACAGAGGTCAAACGTTTCCTGTAGTTTTTCACCAGGTTCACAAACACTGCAGGAGGGATTTTGGCCCACTCCTCCACACAGATCTTCTCTAGATTAGTCAGGTTTCTGGCCTGACACTGGGAAACACGGACTTTAAGCTCCCTCCAAAGATTCTCTATTGGGTTTAGGTCTGGAGACTGGCTAGGCCACGCCAGAACCTTGATATGCTTCTTACAGAGCCACTTCTTGGTTATCCTGGCTGTGTGCTTCAGGTCATTGTCATGTTGGAAGACCCAGCCTCGACCCATCTTAAATGCTCTAACTGAGGAAAGGAGGTTGTTCCCCAAAATCTCGCAATACATGGCCCCGGTCATCCTCTCCTTAATACAGTGCAGTCGCCCTGTCCCATGTACAGAAAAACACCCCCAAAGCATGATGCTACCACCCCCATGCTTCACAGTAGGGATGGTGTTCTTGGGATGGTACTCATCATTTTTCTTCCTTCAAACATGTTTAGTGGAATTATGACCCAAAAGTTCTATTTTGGTCTCATCTGACCACATGACTTTCTCCCATGACTCCTCTGGAACATCCAAATGGTCATTGGCAAACTTAAGATGTGCCTGGACATGTGCTGGTTTAAGCAGGGGAACCTTCCGTGCCATGCATGATTTCAAACCATGACGTCTTAGTGTATTACCAACAGTAACCTTGGAAACGGTGGTCCCAGCTCTTTTCAGGCCGTTGATCAGCTCCTCCTGTGTAGTTCTGGGCTGATTTCTCATCTTCCTTAGGATCATTGAGACCCCACGAGGTGAGATCTTGCATGAAGCCCCAGTCTGAGGGAGATTGACAGTCATGTTTAGCTTCTTCCATTTTCTAATGATTGCTCCAACAGTGGACCTTTTTTCACCAAGCTGCTTGGCAATTTCCCCGTAGCCCTTTCCAGCCTTGTGGAGGTGTACAATTTTGTCCCTGGTGTCTTTGGACAGCTCTTTGGTCTTGTCCATGTTAGTAGTTGGATTCTTACTGATTGTATGGGGTGGACAGGTGTCTTTATGCAGCAAACGACCTCAAACAGGTGAATCTAATTTAGGATAATAAATGTAGTGGAGGTGGACATTTTAAAGGCAGACTAACAGGTCTTTGAGGGTCAGAATTCTAGCTGATAGACAGGTGTTCAAATACTTATTTGCAGCTGTATCATACAAATAAATAGTTTAAAAATCATATATTGTGATTTCTGGATTTTTTTTTTTTAGATTATGTCTCTCACAGTGGACATGCACCTACGATGACAATTTCAGACCCCTCCATGATTTCTAAGTGGGAGAACTTGCAAAATAGCAGCGTGTTCAAATACTTATTTTCCTCACTGTATTGGAGGATAGTGTGTGTATATTGGAGGATAGTGTGTATATATTGGAGGATAGTGTGTGTATATTGGAGGATAGTGTGTATATATTGGAGGATAGTGTGTATATATTGGAGTATAGTGTGTGTATATTGGAGGATAGTGTGTATATATTGGAGGATAGTGTGTGTATATTGGAGGATAGTGTGTATATATTGGAGGATAGTGTGTGTATATATTGGAGGATAGTGTGTAGTGTATATATTGGAGGATAGTGTGTGTATATATTGGAGGATAGTGTGTGTATATATTGGAGGATAGTGTGTATATATTGGAGGATAGTGTCTATATATTGGAGGATAGTGTCTATATATTGGAGGATAGTGTCTATATATTGGAGGATAGTGTGTATATATTGGAGGATAGTGTGTGTATATTGGAGGATAGTGTGTATATATTGGAGTATAGTGTGTGTATATTGGAGGATAGTGTGTATATATTGGAGGATAGTGTGTATATATTGGAGGATAGTGTGTTTATATTGGAGGATAGTGTGTATATATTGGAGGATAGTGTGTGTATGTTGGAGGATAGTGTGTATATATTGGAGGATAGTGTGTATTTATTGTAGTATAGTGTGTATATATTGGAGGATAGTGTGTGTATATATTGGAGGATAGTGTGTATTTATTGGAGGATAGTGTGTTTATATTGGAGGATAGTGTGTATATATTGGAGGATAGTGTGTATATATTGGAGGATAGTGTGTATTTATTGGAGGATAGTGTGTTTATATTGGAGGATAGTGTGTGTATATATTGGAGGATAGTGTGTATTTATTTAAGGATAGTGTGTATATATTGGAGGATCGTGTGTGTATATTGGAGGATAGTGTGTATATATTGGAGGATAGTGTGTATATATTGGAGGATAGTGTGTGTATGTTGGAGGATAGTGTGTATATGTTGGAGGATAGTGTGTATATATTAGAGGATAGTGTGTATATATTGGAGGATAGTGTGTATATATTGGAGGATAGTGTGTGTATATTGGAGGATAGTGTGTATATATTGGAGGATAGTGTGTATATATTGGAGGATAGTGTGTGTATGTTGGAGGATAGTGTGTATATGTTGGAGGATAGTGTGTATATATTAGAGGATAGTGTGTATATATTGGAGGATAGTGTGTATTTATTGAAGGATAGTGTGTATATATTGGAGGATGGTGTATATATTGGAGGATAGTGTGTATATATTGGAGGATAGTGTGTATTTATTGGAGGATAGTGTGTTTATATTGGAGGATAGTGTGTATATATTGGAGGATAGTGTGTTTATATTGGAGGATAGTGTGTATATATTGGAGGATAGTGTGTATATATTGGAGGATAGTGTGTATATATTGGAGGATAGTGTGTATTTATTGGAGGATAGTGTGTTTATATTGGAGGATAGTGTGTGTATATATTGGAGGATAGTGTGTATTTATTGAAGGATAGTGTGTATATATTGGAGGATAGTGTGTATTTATTTGAGGATAGTGTGTTTATATTGGAGGATAGTGTGTATATATTGGAGGATAGTGTGTGTATATATTGGAGGATAGTGTGTATTTATTTGAGGATAGTGTGTATATATTGGAGGATAGTGTGTATATATTGGAGGATAGTGTGTTTATATTGGAGGATAGTGTGTATTTATTGGAGGATAGTGTGTTTATATTGGAGGATAGTGTGTATATATTGGAGGATAGTGTGTTTATATTGGAGGATAGTGTGTATATATTGGAGGATAGTGTGTATATATTGGAGGATAGTGTGTATATATTGGAGGATAGTGTGTATATATTGGAGGATAGTGTGTATATATTGGAGGATAGTGTGTATATGTTGGAGGATAGTGTGTGTATGTTGGAGGATAGTGTGTATATGTTGGAGGATAGTGTGTGTATATATTGGAGGATAGTGTGTATTTATTGAAGGATAGTGTGTATATATTGGAGGATAGTGTGTATATATTGGAGGATAGTGTGTGTATATATTGGAGGATAGTGTGTATTTATTGAAGGATAGTGTGTATATATTGGAGGATAGTGTGTGTATATATTGGAGGATAGTGTGTATTTATTGAAGGATAGTGTGTATATATTGGAGGATAGTGTGTATATATTGGAGGATAGTGTGTGTATATATTGGAGGATAGTGTGTATTTATTGGAGGATAGTGTGTTTATATTGGAGGATAGTGTGTGTATATATTGGAGGATAGTGTGTATTTATTGAAGGATAGTGTGTATATATTGGAGGATAGTGTGTATATGTTGGAGGATAGTGTGTGTATGTTGGAGGATAGTGTGTATATGTTGGAGGATAGTGTGTGTATATATTGGAGGATAGTGTGTATTTATTGAAGGATAGTGTGTATATATTGGAGGATAGTGTGTATATATTGGAGGATAGTGTGTGTATATATTGGAGGATAGTGTGTATTTATTGAAGGATAGTGTGTATATATTGGAGGATAGTGTGTATATATTGGAGGATAGTGTGTGTATATATTGGAGGATAGTGTGTATTTATTGAAGGATAGTGTGTATATATTGGAGGATAGTGTGTATATATTGGAGGATAGTGTGTGTATATATTGGAGGATAGTGTGTATTTATTGAAGGATAGTGTGTTTATATTGGAGGATAGTGTGTGTATATATTGGAGGATAGTGTGTATTTATTGAAGGATAGTGTGTTTATATTGGAGGATAGTGTGTATATATTGGAGGATAGTGTGTATTTATTTGAGGATAGTGTGTTTATATTGGAGGATAGTGTGTATATATTGGAGGATAGTGTGTGTATATATTGGAGGATAGTGTGTATTTATTTGAGGATAGTGTGTATATATTGGAGGATAGTGTGTATATATTGGAGGATAGTGTGTTTATATTGGAGGATAGTGTGTATATGTTGGAGGATAGTGTGTGTATATATTGGAGGATAGTGTGTATTTATTGAAGGATAGTGTGTATATATTGGAGGATAGTGTGTATATATTGGAGGATAGTGTGTTTATATTGGAGGATAGTGTGTATTTATTGGAGGATAGTGTGTGTATATATTGGAGGATAGTGTGTAGTGTATATATTGGAGGATAGTGTGTATATATTGGAGGATAGTGTGTGTATATATTGGAGGATAGTGTGTATTTATTGAAGGATAGTGTGTATATATTGGAGGATAGTGTGTGTATATATTGGAGGATAGTGTGTATTTATTGAAGGATAGTGTGTATATATTGGAGGATAGTGTGTATATATTGGAGGATAGTGTGTGTATATATTGGAGGATAGTGTGTATTTATTGGAGGATAGTGTGTTTATATTGGAGGATAGTGTGTGTATATATTGGAGGATAGTGTGTATTTATTGAAGGATAGTGTGTATATATTGGAGGATAGTGTGTATATGTTGGAGGATAGTGTGTGTATGTTGGAGGATAGTGTGTATATGTTGGAGGATAGTGTGTGTATATATTGGAGGATAGTGTGTATTTATTGAAGGATAGTGTGTATATATTGGAGGATAGTGTGTATATATTGGAGGATAGTGTGTGTATATATTGGAGGATAGTGTGTATTTATTGAAGGATAGTGTGTATATATTGGAGGATAGTGTGTATATATTGGAGGATAGTGTGTGTATATATTGGAGGATAGTGTGTATTTATTGAAGGATAGTGTGTATATATTGGAGGATAGTGTGTATATATTGGAGGATAGTGTGTGTATATATTGGAGGATAGTGTGTATTTATTGAAGGATAGTGTGTTTATATTGGAGGATAGTGTGTGTATATATTGGAGGATAGTGTGTATTTATTGAAGGATAGTGTGTTTATATTGGAGGATAGTGTGTATATATTGGAGGATAGTGTGTATTTATTTGAGGATAGTGTGTTTATATTGGAGGATAGTGTGTATATATTGGAGGATAGTGTGTGTATATATTGGAGGATAGTGTGTATTTATTTGAGGATAGTGTGTATATATTGGAGGATAGTGTGTATATATTGGAGGATAGTGTGTTTATATTGGAGGATAGTGTGTATATGTTGGAGGATAGTGTGTGTATATATTGGAGGATAGTGTGTATTTATTGAAGGATAGTGTGTATATATTGGAGGATAGTGTGTATATATTGGAGGATAGTGTGTTTATATTGGAGGATAGTGTGTATTTATTGGAGGATAGTGTGTGTATATATTGGAGGATAGTGTGTAGTGTATATATTGGAGGATAGTGTGTATATATTGGAGGATAGTGTGTGTATATATTGGAGGATAGTGTGTGTATATATTGGAGGATAGTGTGTATATATTGGAGGATAGTGTGTGTATATATTGGAGGATAGTGTGTATATATTGGAGGATAGTGTGTGTATATATTGGAGGATAGTGTGTATATATTGGAGGATAGTGTGTGTATATATTGGAGGATAGTGTGTATATATTGGAGGATAGTGTCTATATATTGGAGGATAGTGTCTATATATTGGAGGATAGTGTGTATATATTGGAGGATAGTGTGTGTATATATTGGAGGATAGTGTGTGTGTATATTGGAGGATAGTGTGTGTATATATTGGAGGATAGTGTGTATATATTGGAGGATAGTGTGTGTATATATTGGAGGATAGTGTGTGTATATATTGGAGGATAGTGTGTATATATTGGAGGATAGTGTGTGTATATATTGGAGGATAGTGTGTATAAATTGGAGGATAGTGTCTATATATTGGAGGATAGTGTCTATATATTGGAGGATAGTGTGTATATATTGTAGGATAGTGTGTGTATATTGGAGGATAGTGTGTATCTATTGGAGTATAGTGTGTGTATATTGGAGGATAGTGTGTGTATATTGGAGGATAGTGTGTATATATTGGAGGATAGTGTGTGTATATTGGAGGATAGTGTGTAGTGTATATATTGGAGGATAGTGTGTGTATATATTGGAGGATAGTGTGTATATATTGGAGGATAGTGTGTATATATTGGAGGATAGTGTGTGTATATTGGAGGATAGTGTGTATATATTGGAGGATAGTGTGTATATATTGGAGGATAGTGTGTGTATATTGGAGGATAGTGTGTATATATTGGAGGATAGTGTGTATATATTGGAGGATAGTGTGTATATATTGGAGTATAGTGTGTATATATTGGAGGATAGTGTGTATATATTGGAGGATAGTGTGTATATATTGGAGTATAGTGTGTGTATATTGGAGGATAGTGTGTATATATTGGAGGATAGTGTGTGTATATTGGAGGATAGTGTGTATATATTGGAGGATAGTGTGTGTATATTGGAGGATAGTGTGTATATTGGAGGATAGTGTGTATATATTGGAGGATAGTGTGTATATTGGAGGATAGTGTGTATATATTGGAGGATAGTGTGTGTATATTGGAGGATAGTGTGTATATATTGGAGGATAGTGTGTGTATATTGGAGGATAGTGTGTATATATTGGAGAATAGTGTGTGTATATTGGAGGATAGTGTGTATATATTGGAGGATAGTGTGTGTATATTGGAGGATAGTGTGTGTATATTGGAGGATAGTGTGTGTATATATTGGAGGATAGTGTGTATATATTGGAGGATAGTGTGTGTATATTGGAGGATAGTGTGTGTATATTGGAGGATAGTGTGTGTATATATTGGAGGATAGTGTGTATATTGGAGGATAGTGTGTATATATTGGAGGATAGTGTGTGTATATATTGGAGGATAGTGTGTATATATTGGAGGATAGTGTGTGTATATATTGGAGGATAGTGTGTATATATTGGAGGATAGTGTGTGTATTTTGGAGGATAGTGTGTGTATATTGGAGGATAGTGTGTGTATATTGGAGGATAGTGTGTATATATTGGAGGATAGTGTGTGTATATATTGGAGGATAGTGTGTATATATTGGAGGATAGTGTGTGTATTTTGGAGGATAGTGTGTGTATATTGGAGGATAGTGTGTGTATATTGGAGGATAGTGTGTATATATTGGAGGATAGTGTGTATATATTGGAGGATAGTGTGTGTATATTGGAGGATAGTGTGTATATTTTGGAGGATAGTGTGTATATTTTGGAGGATAGTGTGTGTATATTGGAGGATAGTGTGTATATTTTGGAGGATAGTGTGTATATTTTGGAGGATAGTGTGTTTATATTGGAGGATGAAGTAATGTGTGTGTAAGCATCGTAGGGACAATGGTGGACATGAAGGTGTTACGGTCAGGAAAATGAAAAAGCATTATGACCCAGTATTGCAGGTATAGCAAGACAATAATATCAGAAACCATGATAAAATGTTTGATCGTGATCTTGAATACTCGAATGCTAATGCTTTTAATCTCTTTTTCTTTCTCCACAGACGAGCCCTCCAGTCCCAGCGCCGACCTGAATGACACCCAGTTCCCAATTCCCACCGTCATCTCTGCTGCACCGCCAAGCCCCGCCTCTTCCTCTGCCATCCTACACCGCCAGCTCTCTCATGACCAAGGTGACACACAGAGGCTTTAATTTTCTGGTGTAAGAACAAAAACAAAAAAAATGCAGTAATATGAGTAAAAACTAAATTGAAATTCTGTGAATAAATCTTTTTTTTTTTTTCTTTAATGTCTAACTTGAGAACGCTTGCAGAATCCTAAATGACCAGTAGGGGGAGAGCAAAGTGTAGAGCTTAATGGCACAACCACTGAATTAGAGGAATCTAGTCTTAGTAGTCTTACGTTTTGCTCGGTACAGTGAGTGTTTCCAGATGTTTCAGTGTGGATGAGCAACTTTTTGGAAACAATTGAAATGATTTGAGTGTGGATTTAATTGGAAACTGCAAAGTAAAAATGTTACAAATGAATACGGAGTTAAAACGAGCTGTAGTGTCTCCATTGTCAGACAATACTGTGAGATATGAAGCGGTAGATGTTCAATCCTGCATGTTTAATACGATCTGGGAGCTAAAACACTCATCAGATACCTCAATTCTACAGCGAGGGATTGTTTAAGCTCCTTAGACATTTGGTCATTATTTCCTCTTCTTATTTGATCGTTTTTTTTTATAATCTATTTCGTATACATGCTTATAAAAATCAAGACTTTGCATCCCAAAGACAAAAAAAAAACTTGACCCAAAGGTCATAACTTTAAATCCCAGCCACACCATCCTACCACTGCTGGGCCCCAAAACGAGGCTGAGCAGTTGCTGACCTGCTGAGCAGTTGAGGGTTAAGGGCTTTGCGTAGAGGCCCAGCAGTGGTGGTGCTGGGATTTAAACTCACAACCTTTTGATAAGAAGTCTAACATCTTGGCCATATATATATATATATACACACACACACTATATGAACTATATGTGTGTGTGTGTGTGTGTGTGTGTGTGTGTGTGTGTATGTGTGTGTGTGTG
>NC_139574.1:3113149-3155649 GCF_946808225.1 Silurus aristotelis
CTCAAGGCTGCGTTAGTAAAGTCAGATTCTGATGTAGGCGAGGAGGTGATGAGGTCTGGTGTGCAGTGTTCAAATTCATTCCATATAGGCTTGGAGCTCTATAGCAGGAGAGTTTGCATTGTCATGGTGGAAAACCTTTGAGTCTCCTAGTTCAAGTGAAGGCAAGAAATGTCATGCTCCTGCTTCCAAAGACCTGTACAATTGTGTACTTCAAGCTTTGTGGTAACAGTTTGGTGAGGAACCACGTGTGAGTAAAAAAGTCAGGTGTCCCAATTATTAAGGTCAAACAACGTATATATCAGTTTAAAATGAACTCATGTTAAGAGTTTGTGTGTTGAATCTCAGACAGGTGCTTTATAAAAGTCATGTACAGTGAATATGACTTTGTTTGTGTCGTTTCAGCTTCACGAGTTGCCCGATCATCACTACGAGACGCTAAAGTTTCTCTCGGCTCACCTGAAAACTGTGGCAGAAAACTCTGAGAAGAACAAGGTAGAAAATATTTCATATTTACTTATATACTACCTTATCTACTGTATATATACATATATTTATACTGTGTGTGTGTGTGTGTGTGTGTGTGTGTGTGTGTGTGTGTGTGTGTGTGTGTGTGTGTGTGTGTTAGATGGAGCCCAGGAACCTGGCTATCGTGTTTGGCCCCACCCTGGTTCGCACGTCTGAGGATAACATGACACACATGGTCACACACATGCCTGATCAATACAAGATTGTGGAAACACTGATTCAACAGGTAAGATACACACACACACACACACACACACACACACACACACATATACATACACATATATACACAAACACACACATATATACACAAACACACATATATATACACACATATACACACATACACACACTAATATATACACACATTAGTACACACATATACACACATACACGGAATTATATACACACATATACACATATACACATATACACACATACAGTACACACAGATGTATACACACTCATGCCTGCAGTAACTTCATGTTTTTTACAGTACGATTGGTTCTTCACTGACGAGGGAGAAGAGGAACCAGAGGTGTGTAGATGCTTCAATGCTTTCTTAGATAGATAGATAGATAGATAGATAGATAGATAGATAGATAGATAGATAGATAGATAGATAGATAGACAGACAGACAGACAGACAGACAGACAGACAGACAGACAGACAGACAGACAGACAGACAGACAGACAGACAGACAGACAGACAGACAGACAGACAGAATGATGGATAGATGCGTACATTCATGGATGGATGGATGGATGGATGGATGGATGGATGGATGGACATACAAACCAATTGTTAGACACTTAGACAGACAGACAGACAGACAGACAGACAGACAGACAGACAGAATGATGGATAGATGCGTACATTCATGGATGGATGGATGGATGGATGGATGGATGGATGGATGGATGGATGGACATACAAACCAATTGTTAGACACTTAGACAGACAGACAGACAGACAGACAGACAGACAGACAGACAGACAGACAGAATGGATGGACGAACGGACGGACGGCCGGACGGATGGATTAACAAACCACTAGTTAGACAAGCATAAACTCAGACAGACAGAATGATGAACTGATATAGCGACAGATAGACAAACAGATTAACCAATAGCTAGACACTAAATGCCTACAGAAATAAATCGGTGCAGACTGACAAAATGATGCAGATAATGCCTGATCGCACTCCTTCTCTCTCTTCCTGTGCAGACGGTGGTCCAGACAGACAGTGCTGTGGAGACACAGCCCATTCCCAACATTGACCACTTACTCACCAACATCGGTCGCACCTGCGTCTCTCAGGGAGAAGTGTCAGGTAACATGTCCTATTGGCTCACAGCCTGTAGGAGGCGGAGTCTCTTATTTAAACCCTTCCACAGTGTCAGATACACTTTCTTTGCAGATGTTACAGCTGTGAGAGTAGTGAAGCATGTGTGCAAATGATGCATTAACTTTTTTCCTCACTATTTTACCTAAAGCAGTAGTATGGAGCTTTGCTGCCCCCTGGTGTGTGGTTTAGCAAGAATCTTTAATACTGTCCTATAGATGAATCTTACATTGTGGCAATTAATGCATTTTCTCATATTCTAATACAGACTCGATTTTGTCTAAAGCCTATATTTTTATTTGATTCCCAGATTGGCTAGCACTGAATTCTTACCCTGTCATAGCCTGGGAAATCTTTTGTAATCCATTCTGTAGCTATCCTGTAGATTATTATTTTGTTCTATAAAGATCTTTACATACTAGTAGAGTAGAGTACAGTAGAGTAGAGTAGAGTAGAATGAAGCAGAAAGGAATAGAGTACAGTAGAGTAGAGTAGGTGAAGTAGAGTTGAGTACAGTAGAGTAGAGTAAGTGAAGTAGAGTAGAATAGAATGGAGAAGAGTAGAGTGGAGTGGACTAGGGTGGAGTACAGCAGGTGAAGTAGAATAGAATAGAATGGAGTAGAGTAAAGTAGAGTAGAGTTGAGTTGAGTAGAGTGGAGAATGAAGTAGAGTAGAGTGGGGTGGAGTAAATTAGAGTACAGTATAGTAGGAGTAAGTAGAGTAGGTGGAATGAAGTAGAGTAGAGTACAGTAGAGTACCGAAGAAAAGGAATAAGTAGAGAAGAGTACAGTAGAGTAGAAGTAAAAAGAGTGGATTCAAGTACAGTAGGAGTAGAGTAGAGTATCGTGAGTAGAGTAGAGTAGAGTATCGTGAGTAGAGTTGAGTAGGAGTAGAGTACAGTGAGTAGAGTAGAGTACAGTAGAGTTGAGTTGAGTAAAGTAGAGTAAAGTAGAGTACAGTGAGTAGAGTAGAGTAGAGTACAGTAGGGTAGAGTTGAGTAAGAGTAGAGTGCAGTAGAGTACATTAGAGTATCGTGAGTAGAGTAGAGTACAGTAGAGTTGACTAGGAGTAGAGTAGAGTGCAGTAGAGTAGAGTACAGTAGAGTTGAGTAGGAGTAGAGTACAGTAGAGTAGGAGTAAGTAGAGTTGAGTAGGAGTAGGAAGAGTACAGTAGAGAACAGTAAAGTAGAGTAGGAGTGAGTAGAGTAGGAGTAGAGTACAGTAGAGTACAGTAGAGTAGAGTAGGAGTAAGTAGAGTTGAGTAGGAGTAGGTAGAGTACAGTAGAGTAGAGTACAGTAAAGTAGAGTTGGAGTAAGTAGAGTAGAGTAGAGTAGAGTAGGAGTAGAGTAGAGTACATTAGAGTAGAGTTGAGTAGAAGTAAGTAGAGTAGGAGTAGAGTAGAGTACAGTAGAGTTGAGTAGAAGTAAGTAGAGTAGGAGTAGAGTAGAGTACAGTTGAGTTAAGTAGGAGTAAGTAGAGTACAGTAGAGTACAGTAAAGTAGGAGTTAGTAGAGTACAGTAGAGTAGAGTTGAGTAGGAGTAGAGTACAGTAGAGTAGAGTACAGTAGAGTAAAAGTAAGTAGAGTTGAGTAGGAGTAGAGTTGAGTAGGAGTAAAGTAGAGTACAGTAGAGTAGAGTACAGAAGAGTAGACTACAGTAGAGTGGAGTAGGAGTAAGTAGAGTAGAATAGGACTAGAGTTGAGTAGGAGTAGAGTTCAGTAGAGTACAGTAGAGTAGAGTACAGTAGAGTTAAGTAGGAGTAGAGTAGAGTACAGTAGAGTACAGTACAGAAGAGTAGAGTACAGAAGAGTAGAGAAGAAGTAAGTAGAGTTGAATATTATTAGAATTGAGTAGGAGTAGAGTACAGTAGAGTTGAGTAGGAGTAGAGTAGAGTACAGTAGAGTAGGAGTAAGTAGAGTTAAGTTAGAGTAGAGTACAGTAGAGTTGAGTAGGAGTAGAGTAGAGTACAGTAGAGTTGAGTAGGAGTAGAGTAGAGTACAGTAGAGTAGAGTACAGTAGAGTAGAGTACAGTAGAGTTGAGTAGAGTTGAGTAGGAGTAGAGTAGAGTACAGTAGAGTTGAGTAGGAGTAGAGTAGAGTAGAATACAGTCGAGTAGAGTACAGTAGAGTTGAGTAGGAGTAGAGTAGTGTACAGTAGAGTAGAGTAGAGTACAGTAGAGTTGAGTACAGTAGAGTTGAGTAGGAGTAGAGTAGAGTACAGTAGAGTTGAGTAGGAGTAGAGTAGAGTAGAATACAGTCGAGTAGAGTACAGTAGAGTTGAGTAGGAGTAGAGTAGTGTACAGTAGAGTAGAGTAGAGTACAGTAGAGTTGAGTAGGAGTAGAGTAGTGTACAGTAGAGTAGAGTAGAGTACAGTAGAGTTGAGTAGGAGTAGGTAGAGTTGAGTAGGAGTAGGTAGAGTGGATTCGAGTAGAGTAGAGGAGAGCTGATTATAATAAAGTAAGGAATGGTAAGAAATAGTGTTTCCAGCATCAATCAGCGCTAAAAGTCACTCCTGAGCACATGTCTCCGCCCACATGTCTCCGCCCACATGTCCCTGACCACATGTCTCCGCCCACATGTCCCTGACTACATGTCCCTGACCTCATGTCTCTCACTAATAGTAATTTTTAAGCATTGTTGTCTAATTCTTTTAAAAAATTCACTAATGCTAAATTGTTGAAAAGATCATCCTTACTGCTGCTTTAAACAGACAGTATAAAAGTGTGGAAAACCCTGCACTGACTTTGTGTTGTGTTGTTTTTATGATATTATGCCTGGCCAAGTGATGCCTCATCTGGATATACTGTAAAGCATTAATCTTTTCAATCGTTCATCCTTTCCATGCTCGTTCCCTGCACTGAGCTTTTTCACGCTAACACGGCATAAAAAAAACGCCAGAACCCTGAAAGAGCAAGCTTGCCAAACATCTGATCCCTCTGTCCGTAGCACGGCCGTGTCGCGTCTCCTAAGGCCATTCGCAGCATTTCACACAATCCTGATCTTGACACAGGCCAGGTGGGAGGAGTCTATCACGCCGTGATGTCACTGATGGACTCGGTAATGTCCGTGATGGACAGATGGAGCTGTAGGAAGAAAGAGGACTGTTGCCCGCACTGTAGCTGCCTAATCTGCAGGAACCCTCGCTTCCTGTAAAAGGGGGGAAAAAATGGCACAAAGGAAACAGGGACGACAGAAAAAAAAAACAAGAGCGAGGGGGAATGCCTTTCTCTTGTCCCCCTTTTCTTTTTCTCTTTCTCTCTCTCTCTTTCTCTTTCCTTCCCTCTGAATGCTGACCCAATGGAGTGATGGCACGGTAATGCTCCTCTGCTCCTGAACCTTGCTCGCTTGCTCATATCATCCGTCACCACAAAGAAAGGGGTGTGCAGGGGCGGGGCTCGGCTTGCGACCGGAAAACTCCGAAAAAAACGATTCTTTCAATTTTTATTGTTTTTTAATTAACACATCTTTTTTCCGTAGCTAGCCCCCTCTCTGACTCCCCCTCTTCACTTGTCTTTTTGGTTGCTTCCATAATCATCCCTGTTGTTGCCATGCTACTGTTGTCATGACACCACCTCCAGCACTCCATCCTCTCATCTTCTTCTCTTTCTCCTCAAGTTTTTTTTCCTGTTTTTCGC
Organism: Silurus aristotelis; assembly: GCF_946808225.1. Lineage (NCBI taxonomy): Eukaryota > Metazoa > Chordata > Actinopteri > Siluriformes > Siluridae > Silurus > Silurus aristotelis. The sequence goes on from NC_139574.1 coordinate 3,118,658, forward strand.
CTCCTTGGTAGGTCGGTTTATGATTTCGAAGTTATAGCTTTGAGATTTCGCTGAGAATTTGTGAACATTATTAGGTTTAGAAATGTCAGGTTTGCATCTACTGCTGGATACAGTCTTGCTAAAAATCTGGATTGTGATTGGTCAGCCGCTCAGGTTTTTATTAACATCCTCATCATCTTTTCTATAGAAACAGCTCATTCTCAGGGACTCGCACAGCGGACGTGGTCTTTTTATTAAATGTATTATGTGTAGAAGTTAACGTGACAGCCTTCCCTTTGTCTTGCAAGAGATACTGGTGAGGAAAAACAGGAACATTCCACTGCATTAAGAGTGGAAGTGGTAGGTCAGTGGTTAAGATGTTGAACTTCTAATTGAATGTTTGTAAGTTCAAATCCCAGCACTACCCAACTGCCATTGCTGGACCCCTGAGCAAGGCTCCTAACTCAGTACTGTATAAATTAGACAAAATCTCAAAAAGTCACCCTGGATACAATGCCAATATTTTCAATCTGAAGGCATTAAATGTACAAGGTCTGGTTCTTAAATGGATCAAAAGTATAATTCTTGGAACTTCATCACACCATCTAGTTGTCGATTAATTTGGGACATGTTATTTATCTAAAGGAACATCTTGAGGAACCAGTGCAGTGGGGAAAAAAACTATGTTGGATGTTATATTTCTTTTTATATTTTGTGCTGTTATTATTCTTTAAGTTTTATTTATTTGTTTATTTTGTATTGTTCGTGTAACATTTGTGCTGTTTGATAGATAGATAGATAGATAGATAGATAGATAGATAGATAGATAGATAGATAGATAGATAGATAGATAGATAGATAGATAGATAGATAGATAGATAGATAGATAGATAGATAGATATTTTTTGTTGTTGTTTTTTATTATTATTATTATTAAACCCAAAATTCCTTCTTCTCTCTTTATGAATGTTCCTTTGGTAATTTCCAAATCATTAGGATAAAGTGCATGCTGCCTTAAATACCAGTCCTTCCACATCTCACATGCATGTCTTTCCTTGGTGTGTCTTGGGTCAACTTTTCCTCAACATTTAGTACCATGTTTACCCCTCCAAACAAACCTTTACTGCTTTTATGATGGTTTCCAGGCTTAATCATGGAAAACTCTTCACATTCGCTATAAGTCCAGCAGTTCCCCCACTGCTGGATGACACTCATTCTAGAACCCGTCACTGCAGAACCAAAAAGTCCAAAGGTTGAAGTTAGACCTGACCCAGTCCCTCCTATCTGGTAAAGTTCCGTAGGGGGTGTCAGATCAGATCTGAACCAAAAGTCTGGGGAGTGGAGTCAGAGCTGATCTAGCTTTCCCTATCTGGGCAGATTTAAACCAAATATCCAAGTGGAGTCATACCTGATTCAGTTTCTCCTACATGGGTGGAAAATCCAAGGGGGTAAAGTCAGACATGATAAATTCCTATTACTTGTAGGTCAGACCTGAGAAAGTTTTCCAGATCTGATCAAGTTCCTCCTACCTGGGCAGAGTTAAACTAAGAGCCAGGTGGGTGGAGCCAGACCTGATTCAGTTTCTCCTACATGGGTGGAGTTAAACCAAGAATTCATGTAGGTGAAGTCAGACTTGGGATGCTCCTATTACCTGTACAGTGTCGAAGCAAAAATTCAGGTGATTGTGTCAGATCTGGTCCAGTTTCTCCTACATGGGTGGGGTTGCACCAAAAGTCCAAGGTTGTGTAGTCAGACCTGATCCAGCTTTCCCTATCTGGGCAGATTTGAACCAAATGTCCAAGGGGTAAAGTCATACCTGATTCTGTTTCTCCCATGTGGGTGGAGGTAAACTAAAAAGCCAAAGAGGGTGAAGTCAGACTTGAGAAGCTCCTATTTCCTTTACAGGGCCAAACCAAAAATCCAGGTGATTGAGTTTCTCCTAGATAGGTGGAGTTGCACCAAAAGGGACCTGAGACAGCCTCTACATAATAGGAAGGGTCAAAATCTAGAAGAGTTAGTAGTTAAGGCTTTAGATCAGAAGGTCATGAGTTCAAAACCCAGCACCACCAAGGTATCATTGCTGTACCTCTTAGCAAGACTTTTAACCCTCAACTGCTCAGCCGCAAGTCACTTAGTTAAATGCTTTAAATGTAAACCAGAAATCCGTTTGAGTTTGAGTCAGACTTCTACTGGGCAAAACTTTAGGGGTGGAATCAGACCTGAGGCAGATCATACTACCTAGGAGGAGCTGAACTAGGGGAAATATTCTGTGTTTCATAGCACATTATGTGCTATAGGTATTCGATCAGGTCCAGATCCACCTTCTGGACTTCTGGTTATGCAGCAAGGACTATCTCCATTCATCTGCATGCACTCCATTATTTTCTTCTCTCTCAGACCCGTTATCTCATCTTACACGGTGCAGTCTTTGTGTTTGGATATGAGTGAACTGGATTTTATTTCTTTCCTCACACACTCTGTCTTCCTTCACAGATTCCCCCACTAGTGATTCTGCCAAATCGAAGGTGAGTCCGAGTCAAATTTTATTGATCCCTTTACTGAACACAGTTCACCCCCCCCCCCCCCACTCCAACACCCACCGTGTTAAACACGAGCAGCTCTGACAGACGGATCAGAATCCATTGATGTGCTTTCTGCATTCATCACGCTGGCTAAAAAGTCATGAATGCTTGCTAGACTCATGTATCTTCGGTCACAAGCGGAAGTACAAGTCAGTGCTGCTGATTATACTGTAAACATCCGCATCCAGCTTCTGATGGCTGTGTTTACATGCAGAGATTTTAACTGTAGGAATTCATCCCAGTTGTGGATATCAGATAAACTGACCAGTTTGTCGATGGGTGGGTGTTTCCATGCAGGTCACGTGTAAACTGATCCACTATGAAAATTACATAAAATGCACACATTATTCATCTGTAAAGCAGATACACTAAATAGACAAAATTTTGTGAACACCTGACCATAGGGTACTGTATGTACGTGCTTTTTTTAACATCCCATTCCACATTGAGTCCCCATTCGCCGTTATGTTACCCTCCAGTCTTCTTTGAAGATGTTCCACCAGATTTTAGAGATTTATTAGGATTCATTTCACAACAAGGATGTTAGTAAATTCAGGTACTGATGTAAGTGATGTGATGAGGCCCAGTCATCATTCACATGCATCCCAAAGGTGCTCAATAAAGTTTTGGTAAGACTTTCCACTTGATTTTGGAGTGTGCTTATGGAGATTTGATTCATTCAGCCACAAGGGTCAAGAAGGTGATGTAGGGCTAAGAAACCCATGTTTCAAGACTAGTTTTGTAAGACCATCCTCACACGTGAGTTATTCCACGAAAACAACATAATCTCACTATCGCACCCACCCTACTCGCCAGCCCCTGCGTACTTCGCCCTCTTTTGAAGATGAAGATCCAGACACCGTTGTGAAGATCCAGAGCGAATCTCAAAAGGTGCTTGACACACTTTGAGAAGAAGACTTCCAGGACACGTTTCAGAAGTGGCAGGAACACTGGAACAATATTTTGAAGGTGGTAGTGTATAAATGCAGATAAATAAAGTACTTTCTTGTAGTCATATCCTTATAGAGCTGGCCTTTTTTTGCACAAGGACATTGTCATGCCGGAACAGGATGTGGGTCTCCTAGTTCAAGTGTAAGGAAATTTTCATGCTACCTTATACATGACCTTCTATACAATTGGGTGTCCAAATTAGTGCTAGACTTGTACGGCTGGACAAGTCAGGTGTCCCAATAACTTTTGTCCATATAGTGCACTTTACTCTTCCACTGATGTTCTTGAGCACCATTCAGAAATAACATAATACCAGGTGAACTTCAGAGTATTAGATGCCATCAGACCTCACAATTATTTGAACAAGATCAGATCAAAATTTTGTTTCTATACAGTTCTGTTTTCTACACAGGACTATTTTAAGTTCATCCACTGATCCCAAAGTGAAAGTAATCAAACTTTAGGTTTTTCTAACTAAACTAAAGGTTTAGTTAGAATTAATGCTCTCTTAAAGAGTATTTGAACCCATTTGGTTCACATCAATTCTGGAGGTCTACTAGATCAGGTCCAGAAGGTCCATTTATTACTGAATGCATTATGCTGCATGTAAACACAGGTGATGTTAAACTGATAGTGTCACTGCTCATGTTGCTGGTGTGCTTTTTGAGCTCTGGCACGTTTTACTGAGACTCTTTTTCTCTTTTGATTCTGTCTTTCTTTTTTTTTGAGCTGATTTCAGAGGAGCAGGTGGAGTGGTGTTGCAATGGCCACAGCGGTTAGATCTTTGACTTCCTGCTCTTAATGCTGCTCTCAATGCTGTTGGTGCTTTAAATTTCTATCATTATTTTTTTCTTATCTTTTTGGCTTTCCCTCCTCTGTTTTGCTTTCTCTCCTTTTTCTTCTCTCTCTCTCTCTCTCTCTCTCTCTCTCTCTCTCTCTCTCTCTCTCTCTCTCTCTCTCTCTGTCTCTCTCTCAGGGTTCGTGGGGGTCTGGGAAGGACCAGTACAGCCTCGAACTGGTTTCCTCCATCTTTGCTGCAGCTAATCGCAAACGCAAGAAGCCCAAAGAGAAGCTAGCAGTTAGCAGCTCCGATGATGACCTGGATGCTGTTTTTCTTGAGAGCGAGCCGCAGAACCAAAAAGGAATAGAGCAGGATATAGCAGGGGACTCACATTATGGGAAAGAACCTGAAAAAACATTCAAGGGCCACAAAGAGCACAGGAACTCCTTTTTCATGAGGAAACCATCTTCTGGTAGTGTCTCCGAATCCCCAAAATACTCCACACTGCCCAGTCTCCGCTTCCGAACATCGCTTTCCCAAGGCTCCACATCTGAATCATCTTCACAGGTGGAGGATCTTGGTACCCTGAATCCAGGAACATCCAGATCCAGGAATCGAATAAGAATTTGGGACACTGTATCTTCATCTGCCGCAGAGCTACCTCCGACCGGTCCTGTCGGCGGATCGGCCACGGCAGAAGTGAGCTCTATTACGTCAGATTACTCCACCACTTCCTCAATGACGTTTCTGACGGGGGCGGAGTCAAGCGTGCTTAGTGCGGATTTGCAGAGTCGAGGTGGAGACGAGGCCGATGACGAGCGCAGTGAGCTGATCAGTGAAGGACGACACATGGAGACAGACAGTGAGACAGAGTTTCCTGTTTTTATCAGAAGCGCCACGACTCCCATTACCCCGTCCAAGATCGTCCCTCGGAGTGCAGATGGTACTAACGTTCCAAAACCTTTAAACCGCCATGTCCTGCCCTCACAAAGGCTCACCGCATTCTACACATCCAAGAGGCAGTCCTTGCACCAGAAGACCGACAGTGAATCGTCCTTAGAGGTCGGAGCCAGCCAAGAAGGCGATAGAATGAGCCGAAGCGAACCGAGTCGTCTGTCTCGTGTTCTGGAAGCAGTAAAAAAAGGGCGCTCCGTAGGAAGCCTCAGCTCCGCCTCTTCCTCCTCGCACAGTCAGACGGAACCAATCAAGCGCCTGAGTATCGCCGAGAGGTTGAAGTCCCACTTCCGTGTGTCTGCAGACGATATGTTCGGCATGGGGGGAAACAGAAATAGCAAGAAGAAAGAGAAACGAGTCCGTCGGAGGCACACTCTGGGTGGCCAGCGGGACTTTGGCGAACTCGCAGTTATCAACGACTGGCGTGAACAGGGCGGTACAGAGAAGGGGGCGGAGCTTTCGGACACGGAGCGCCTCAAGCTTCAAAACTCTAGAGAGATTTCCATTCAGGACTGGATCGCCCACGAGCGCTGCCATTCCGGGACATCGCGGACTGGCTCGCAGGGGTCAAAGGTCATGACTGGGGAAAGTTCGAACGATCCTGCTTCTATGCCAAGTTGCCAATCCGGTACGGATCAGTTGAACGGGGGGGAACAAAAGCGCAAAGGCAAAGCAAACCAGAACTCAGGCTCCGATGCTCACCCACATAAACTTTCCGGGGCGCAAGTTGTACGCTCCCAGTTCTACCAATGTTTATAGGAATTGTCTGCATATATATTTGTGTGTATGGGTGTGTGTAATTGTGTGTGTATGGATATGGATGTATGAAAAAATCATAGTGAATGAACAAATGAATGAACGAATGAATGAATGAATGTTCATAGAGGTACTGCACAATATTTTTTATCCTTTTAAACCCTTTTCCTCTTTTTAACAAAGGTCTATATATAAATATATATATAAATATAAATTGTATATATCTATATGTGTATAGGCTTATAAGAGGACTAACTGGAGCTAAATGTATCAGATTTGAATTGTAATCTCAATTTTATGAAGCAAAGTTGCAAAATGTTCCCTCTTGTAGCGGATTTGCCAAGACGTGTTGCCTCGGGGTCGGACGTTTGCGTCAAAAAAAAAAAAAAAGAAATTCACATCGGTGCTAATGTAGCTAGCAAACAAAACACGAAGCAGCTAGGATTAGCAGGTGATGATGCCATATTTTAGCTTCTAGGGAATACCCTTTCTGAAATGACATGTTGGTCATGATTGTGTTGTATCCTGTGGAGAAAAAAGGTGTGTTATTTTGCACTTTGTCTTTAGACACTTAAGGAAACGCAAATGCAAATATTTGAAACAAATTAGTTAGCAGTAAAATATAGAGGGGTCACAACTTCACGACTTCAGGGCTACTGAGTTCCTAGCATGTATGGAGTAGAGCAGTGGTCCCCAACCCCCGGGCCGCAGACCGGCACCGGTCCGTGGGTCAATTGGTACCGGGCCGCACAGTAAGAATACATAACTTACATTATTTCCGTTTTTATTTATCATCTGATTCTGAACTATGTTTTATTTTGGAAAATTACTGGATTCTCTCCACCACAAGTCAAGTCAAGTTTATTTGTATAGCGCTTTTCACAACAGACATTGTCTCAAAACAACTTTACAGAAATCAACAGTCAAGGTGAATGGTGTGCATTTATCCCTGATGAGCAAGCCACCAAATCTGTCTATGACTCACTCTTGATGCATGTCATGATGTTTGCCTCTGTCACATGTCTTACCTCCATCCACTAGGGGCTGCTTCGGCTGCTAACACATAATACATTACCGCTAAATTAAAATCCCCAAGCTGGCAAAATGAACAAACAACAACACAGTGGATTCACGAGTAACAGCCCCACCCCCCATTCGTGAAAGTATTGTCTGAATTTAATCCGGTCCTTGGTACAAAAAAAGGTTGGGGACCACTAGAGTAGAGCACACATATGTTATGGTTGTCTGACCTGTCAGTGGTCAAATGCAACAGGAAGCACTTATAATGAAGGACAAAACAATCCCAAACGTGTAGACCAGCAACATTTTTGCCCCAGTGTTCAGCTACAGTTGAGATCAGGTTCACATATGACACCAATCCCTCATGAATGATTTGTTGAACTCTTCTAGTCGGTATGAAGGTGATGAAAGAAACGAAGTAAACCCAATGGCTCAAAAAATGTGTTTATTTTAATGAATGAGATTCAAAAAACCTAAAAACTATAGACGCAAATATCCCACAGAAACGTCTTGGTTACTCAGCTACATTTGCGGTTAAGGTAAAATGGTTTACATTTGATGTTTATTTTTTTTCTTGGATGAAATGTTGTTCTGTAAAGGACGTCGTGGTCAAGGCTTCCTCCTGAAACCTCATCGAAATGAAGTCATTCTGCAGCATGAGATGATAGAAAGAACATACAATACAGATAGTGCCATCTTCTCCAGCATGTCTGAAGCATGTCCTCATGTCCATTTGTTAGTATGGAAGGTCACATGGTAGGCTGCAACAGAGTGCTACTCCAGGAAGTATAGTGTTCGGATAGAAAGATCTAGAAGCCACTCTTTTTAAAGCAAATCACAACACAGCGGTAGGAGTGAGGACTAGAGTTCAAATTGATCCGACACCGAATTACACCAAAACTCATCCCACATTCACACTAGCAAGTCGCTTGTTTAGCTTCGAGGCATGGCCTGTCAAGTTCTATATCTTCTGTTGAGAAATGCTCTCAGCTACACAAAACTTCCACAGCTCTACTCAAACACTAATTCACGTGTTATTCAGTTGTTTGGTTGACGCCTTCTCTTTGTGCTAGCTTCCTCAGCCTATTAGATTAACGAAGCAAGCTAAATCTTTACACCAGGGTCATGAAAAAAACAGTTCCTTTCAGGTGTTTAAATGAAAGTTCATAAACACTATATGGTCAATGTTTGTGGACACCTAACCCTAAGAATAAGGTCTCCTTCTTTTTGAATATCCAATTCAACATTAAGTGATTTAATCTCTATTCTTTATCGAGATGTTCCACCAGATGTTTTGTAGCTGCTCATTCAGAGACAAAGACATTACTACAAGGGTACGGATGTAGGTGAGGTGAGGAGGCCTGGGTGGACAATTCCAATTCAATCCAATAGGGCTGGAGATCTGTAGCAGCTTTGGACTTGAGCTTTCCAGTCCAACCCATGGAAAGCAGCTCTTATTGGAGATGAATTTGTGCACAGGAATGCATTGCCAAGCTGGACCAGGGTTGGGTCTTCTAGTTCAAGTGGAAGGAAACATATGGCTGTAAAGTTGTTCCAATACAATACTTTTGTCCCAGTAAACAGGAACTATCTGCAGGTAGGAAGTAAAGTTGTGAGTGAGGAACTGATGAAATATCACACCACTTGTGACTTCGGTTTGGTCAAAAAACGTTGCCGAAATTCATGCCGCTTGCTAGTGTGAATAACACTAAACTATGTAAAAAACTCTAAAATATAGAATATTTTAAGATTATTTTCTAAAATTCTAAAGGTCAAGTCAAGGTCAGGACTTGTTTTCTGTGCTGCGGGAAGCGCAATGAAGCAGCCAGGTGTGACACGGTAACGAACTGAGAATGAAGTCGATATATATTTCTATATTTCTCTTTAGGAATATAAAATTAGAGCCTTTATACAGGGAATACAGGAAGTGCTAAACGCTCAACCCTCACAACGTTTGTAATGAAGTGCCTCATATCTCTAATCTCTGGAACAGGAAGGTTTTTTTTTTCCTTCTTCTCGTGTTTAAAAAAACTGTTGCTCTTGTGTAATGTTGCAGATTTTCAGCACCAAACTCCGAATGTGACAGAGTATTTGTGCGCGGGAAATGTGACGGCGAAACCCAGTGCTTCCAGTCTTCATCTTTCATTCTATTACTGGTTCATTATCTAGATTTTTACATGCACATGTTGGTATACTTGGATGGTCATGGGTACAGGGCTGAGGTTTAAACAGGTTTAGGAAGTGTATGAGTGTGTATGTGTGTGTATGTGTGTGTGTGTGAGTGCATGACATGATGCATGTGTAATGACCAAAATGGAAAAAAAAGAAAAGAAAGAAGGTTAAAAACACTGGAAATAAATAGTCTTTTTTTGATACTGGTCGTGTTTTTTCTGTGGGAACTGTAATTGGGGTTTAGTCGGAGTCTGGTCAGCATTGACGTTTGACTCTGGATCAGAAAGTAATACGTTCCAATCCCAGCACCAACTGCTGGGCCCTTGAGCAAGGCCCTTAACCCCTCAAATGCTTTATCATAAGTCACAGTGGATAAGGGCTTCTACCAAATGCTGTATATGTAAATACCATGTATTTAAATGTGCCCAATTCTTCATTATCTCCTGTTTTCTGGTTACTACACAACCGAAACTCCTTAAATATCTTGGTTTTTTTTTTCATTTATCAAATCATGGCTGTTCTTTAATTATCTCATTTTTTCTCTAGTTACTTAATTGTGGACACTCCTTAATCATCTCATTCGCTTTGGTTACTAGATTAGAGACATTCTTTAATGATCTCATTCTGCCCAGTTACCAAATATTGACCACTCTTTATTATCTAATTCTGTCCAGTAACTGGTCTAATTATCTTGTTTTTCTACAATTAGCAAATTGTAGAAATTAGCCACTCTGTAATTATCTCAGTCTCCCTGTTTACTTAAATGTGGACACTCCTTAATTATCATGTTCTCTCCGATTATGAAATTGTGGTCACTCCTCAATTATCTCCTACATTACATTACTACATTATGGCAACTCCTTAATTATCTCATCCACTCTGATCACTATATTATGGCCACTTTTTGATTAACTTGTTTTCTTCACTTATGAAATCATAGCTACTTATTAATGATACCATTCTGCCATTCAGTTGCCATTTCTTCATTATCTTGTTCTGTTCAATTATCAGATCGTGGCCAGTCTTTAATTATCTCATTCTGCCGAGTTACCACATTGTGATTATACCCTAATTATCCTGTTCTCTTCAATGATCAAATCATGGAGACTCTTAAATTATCTCGTTCTGCCCAGTTACTACTTAGTGGCCATGTCCTAAATATCTTGTTTTTATGGCCACTCCTTAATTATCTTGTTTTCTCCAAAATACTAAAATTAGAACAGCAGTAAAATGTACCCAAACATTAATTCTTTTGTTACAAATAATGTGTCCACCACTCCAGTTCTGAAGCCCTGGCCACTTCTTAATTATCTCATTTGCTTATGTTTCTGAAGAATGACTACTCAATTATCTCATTTTCCTCAGTCATCGTCACTCTTTATTTATCTCATTCGCTAACTTGTGGCCGAGCTTTAATCTTCTTACTGCTTCATGTTACCAAGCTGAAGCCACACCCTGATTATCTTGTAATCTTCTGTTACCAAGTCATGGCCACTACTCATCATCTCATATTCTTCAGTTATCAAGTCATGGTAACTACTTAATTATCTTGTTCTCTTTAGTAACAGAATCCTTAATTATCGCATTCACTGATGGCACCAAATCCTGTTACTATCTCATGTTGGTTTCTAATTCATAACTACACTTAAGTATCTCCATCCCATCGCATTACTGCTCTGTAGAGAAGATCTGCAAAAATGAGGTTTATTCCTTTTTGCCTTATAAACAGCATAAAATTAAAGTAGGCTCAGAGTGATGGCATCAACATCTCCATCCATTCATGGGTAGTTGGAGATCAGCAGGTGCTTTTCTCCAAAACTTAGCAGATGCTTGTGGGTTGAAATCCAATGCTTTAACATGAAAATGAGGCATTTTAATAAAAACCTGGGAGGATGCTGAGTTAAGCATGTTAGCAAAGCATTTAAGCTAGCCAGCAAAAAAGCAACCTAAAGACACAGCATTTGTGAAATAATAAATGAATAAAGTATCCAGGAAGGTTTCTGTGATAACTCGTTTTACTTTTCCAGGTGACAAGAAACAAAACTTAAATAGGAAAGCAAACTCATCTGGCACTGTGTACAATTAGCATCTGCTGACATGAAAAGCAGAATTTAATAAAAATAATAATAAGAAGAATAATAGGAAGAAACACCACGAGTTAGTGATATTAGTGTGTACAGGGGGCTAATCAGAGCTCCAGGAATTCAAAAACTCCCCAAATTACATAAAATAATTGACGCAGTCCCCGGGGAGCCAGTCGCCGAGTCTGGTTGTGACCACCTTAATAAAGTGCTTTCTCCAAAAAAATGTAACACAATTACAATGAAATTGCGGAGCGGCCTGGAGGTACAACCATGACGATGCAAAAAAATTATAATAACGATAATAATAATAAAATGAGGATAGACCGGTAAAGTTCAGGCACAAGCTGAGAGCTTCTCTCTCTCTCTCTTTCTTTCTCGGACTCGTTCACTTTTTGAAAGGTGTCAGTCTGCCGATGTTGTGCCAGAAGTTGGAGCTCTTGCGTTTGGGCTCGGCCAGCATGAAGACCTGCTGCTGCGGGAGGCTGGTGGGAAGAGTTGGGTGTTTCTGCCGCAGCAGGAAGTCGTAGTAGGGCCTGGTCACGGCTGAGAGAAGAGAAACATGTTAGAGGTCATGGTCAAGCTAAGAATGAACCACACACACATACAGTATGTGCCTATTAAAGAGATGGACCTTCTAGTGTCTGGTGTTTGCTTCAGAAGATTTATCAAACGTACCTGTAAATAAAATATTTTTTGTTATTTAAAGTAATTCAGGAGAACCTAAGATTTGTTTTGGAGAGCTGAGATGTTTGACATCCAAGATGTTCCACTAGATTTTATGGACATTTGTGCTCCTTGGTGTCCCAATTCTTTTGTCCATGTCGTGTGTATATATATACATACACACGGTATGGACAAAAGAATTGAGACACCAAGGAGCACAAATGTCCATAAAATCTAGTGGAGCATCTTCCCAGGTAATTGGAGGATATTATAACAGCGACTAGGGACTAAATGTGGAATGGGGTGTCCAAAAAGAGATGCTCAAATGTCCACAAACCAGCAAGTCCAACTCTAAAAAACTCTGAAAGTTTTTGGGGTGGCCTAGTCAAAGTCCTGACTTAAATCCGTTCGAGATGCCATGGCATGACCTTAAACATGACCATTCATATTAGAAACCCTCAGATTTATTGCAAATTATTACAATTCTGTGAAGAAAAGTGGGCCAAAATTCCTTCACGGCGAAAGACTCATAAAGAGATATTGCAAACAATTAATTGCATTTGTTGCCACCAAGGTGCAATTATTTCACACAAGGTCAGACAGAAACTACATTTATTTGACTTCCCTGTTATATTTATACACTTAAACAAGCGTTTAACTAACGCCTGGAAAGTTTCAGAATAGAAAGATTTGTCAGTACGCCTGAACCATCCTCGGACCGCCCGCTATACTTCGTCATTAGGGAACCACCACGACTGGGATCGTCACTGACGGCCATCTTTGAAACGTGGACACTGTTTAAATGTCTTACTGCCGCTAAGCGTCTCATCAACGTACTGCGCTTTATGTCTTCTGTAGATATCCGCCGTTTTTACACCTTTGTTCACAAGGAACTTCATCACCGCGCATTGTTCCATGCACGCACTAACACTGTCGGTAATAGGACACGCTAGTCACTATACTGCGTGTAGTACCGCTATGCTAGCATCCAGTTTTCAAGTCCCGGTTTGATTTGAACGCCCCTCGTGTGAATATACCTCTGTTTTTTTTTGACACTGCGACTCATTCGCTAAAAATATTCATCAAATTTACACATAAATTAACTTTTTTTTATTAGTAGCTAATAGAATTGAACTCATCCCCGGCTAATAGACTCTTCTGATTATCATGTTTATGGTTAAATAAACACACAAGTTTGAATAGAGGTTATACATAATCATGGTTTGGTGACACAGAGAGCAATCGGACCTTTAGGTTTTCCAGCTGGATGGCTTTTACTGGCGTTGAGCATGGCCTGTTTCTTCTGCACCTCCGTGATGGAAAAACCTGCAGTGAGCAACAGGAGAAATGAAGAGAGACATGTTAATGTTATTTACACCGCAAAAACACTTGGATTCTGATTAGTCAGCATTCACTTTTTGACATGGAGAACAACTGCAAATACACGTGTATTGATGGTCCAGTTCTGGCATGTGTATAATGATAAAAGATGTTCATAGAACACGTAGGGGAGGAGTCTCCAGTGTCAGGACTTTCAGACAGACGTGAAGCATTAATGACAACACCACAGATCTCCTAAATTCTAGATTCTGATTGGTCAGAAGGTGTTGATTCATTTGCTAACACATACTGTAGTACACATCTGGGGCAGAAGGGTGGGTGTGGTCGAGCACCGGTTTCTGAATGGAAGTGATCCAAGGGTGTTGGGGTGCGGTCAGCGTGAAGAATTCAACCCAAAGTTGTTCAAAAGGTTCGAAGCTATATAGCTGGAGATCTTCCAGACACCTCCAATGGACAGCAGAGCTTCATGGTTCTGGATTTGTGCACTTTGTGTTAATGCTGGAACAGGTTTGGGTTTCTGAATTCGAACGAATGGGAAATTTCATGGTTCAGCGTCCCGAGACAAGTGTGTGCCTCCAGATTTGTGCTCACAGTTTGGGGAAGAACCACATATGGCTGGAAAACTCCAGGTGTTCCAATACTTTTGAAGACACAGTGTCTATATTTGGGACCTTGTACATACACTTGATTGTAATACAGTTATATTCAATTACTTTACATGTTGGCACTGACGCTGTGCGTGTGTGTGTGTGTGTGTGTGTGTGTGTGTGTGTGTGTGTGTTTCACCTGTTTCTCGGTCATGCTGCACCTGTTCCCTCTCGTCTCTGAAGGCCCGGAGCCATCGCTGTTTCTGTTCGGGTTTTTTAGCACACAGGAGATGAACCTCGTCTCCAGCGAGCGAGCGGAGCTTCACCGCGTTCTTTATGCTTACGTTCAGATCCCTGTCCTTCCCGTCCTCCACGTCCAACACCTCCATCTGATCCATGTCCATTCTGCCTTTGTAGTACAGAATGTCCCGGCGCAGCAGATCCTGAACCAGCAGAACGAGCAAAAACGCACTTCAGTTACTTCTGCCATAAAAGCAATCCCTCGTTTAATTATGTTGATTATTTCTCTATAACTGCAGGTCCTCTAGATGGGTAATTCCTCATAGACAGAGCCTGTGAGAAGTGTGGAGGTCTTTCATGGTTTTTGAGAGACACGTTCCTTTGTTTCTATGCAACAAACTTGGTCATGTCATCTATAAATGTCCAGATGTTCCACTTTATTCTTATAAAAAAATCCTCCTTTAGCATGAAGAACAGCTTCACACACTCATCCGGACACTTCGCTTTTTCAAATGTTGACCTCATACACTTCGCCGTGCCTCTTGAAAAACTCACCAAAGTTCCAGAAGTGTTCTTCACTAGTTGGAGATTCGTTTCTCGTCCATCACAGATCAGTTGAATAGGATTTATGTTGAGTAATAAACACTCCAGATGACTGTTTGCTCTCCAAATAAGACTTACAGAACTCAGTCTAGCCGTAGTCTAGTCGAAATTGAATGGTGGTGAAGTATGGAATGGGAACCATGTTGGTTCAGGATTTAACTTCAGGATTCTTTCACTTTCCAGAACTTTCCCTGCTCTAAAACAACCACAAAACCATTAAGCTTCCACCTCCTTGTTTGACTGTGGGGGTGAAGGAGTCTGAAAACATCCTCTCTCCCGAACTTCATCTTACATAGAGCCAAAAATTTCTCTTGGACTCTACAGAACTTTCTTCCAGTCATTCATTGTTCAATTCTTTTACCAGTTTTGTCACAAGGAAAAATCTTCTTCACTTTTCACAATCTCTGTACCACAGACTAACTGTAGACTCTTTCCACATGTTCAATAAGCATCCCTTCCTAGAAAACGTATCTTCATTTCAGAAATTTTGGCAAATTACATAATTACGTTTTATATGAAGCGCAAGAATTCTTTTGCAGAAACCACCAGGAGATGAATAGTAGTGACGTGTTGTTCATAATCAATTCGTTCCTTTTGAGCGACTCTTTAATGTGACTCAGGAGAACGATTTGTCTTTAAGTGTGATTCGTTCATTTACAGCACAAGCATAAGCAGAGCATCGGAAAAATCTCTGTACAGGAAACAGAAATGAGTAGTTTATCTATTGACTCTTCTGATCCGAGTCGTTCGTTCTTTTATCATGTGACACCCATAGAGGATACACAATGCAAGAGATCAAGTTTATTGGCCCAAATTTAGATATTATTTTTACAATAATTATAGGAGTACCGCGATAAGAACTAACAACACGGACCAGATATATGATGTGAAGCTACTTTCATGATTGTAAAATTGTATTTTATTTCTGATCAGAGGAATGAAATGACTCAAAGAAGATTTGTTTATTCTGATGAGTTGCTAAAATGATCCGATCTTCCCATCACTAATGAATAGAATGTAGATGCAGTTCACACTTTGGCCAGTAGATGTCTGTAACGTGTACAGTGTTGTAATTGAAAAAAAAAATAAAATAAAATTGTGATTGTATGGCAGAAGACAGAAAATCTTGACCATGACTTTTTTCTTCTTCTTTCGGCTGCTCCCGTTAGGGGTCGCCACAGCGGATCTACCTGCATGTCTTCCCTTATAACATCCACAAACCTTCTTTTTGGCCTTCCTCTTTTCTTCCATCCTCAGCATTCTTCTACCGCTTCATACACCCCATGTTCCCTTCTCTACTCACGTCCAAACCATCTCAATCACACCTCTCTCACCGTGTCTCCAAAACGTCCTACATGCGCTGTCCCTCTAATAAACTCTAATCCTGTCCGTCGTCATCACTCCCAACTAAAACCTCAGCATCTTCTCTATACTTTTCATCAACATTTTCAAAGTGAATATTGCATCTGTAGTGCTCTTTAAACTTGACATTGTGCCTTTACATTTATGGTTTTTGACAAATGCTCATATTCAGCGCAACTTACAAAAACAACTTTTTTTTACAACTGTTAAAGTAGAAGGGCCTTGCTCAAGGGCCCAGCGGTGACAAAGTCCAACAAAACCACCCATCTTTTCAAGCTCTCACCTTTTTACAGTGGACCATCTGGTGGTTGAAAAGGAAAAACATGCGCTGCTGGCTCTTGGCATGAGGTGGAGAGATCTT
Source organism: Silurus aristotelis (assembly GCF_946808225.1). NCBI lineage: Eukaryota > Metazoa > Chordata > Actinopteri > Siluriformes > Siluridae > Silurus > Silurus aristotelis. The sequence continues at coordinate 3,135,094 of NC_139574.1, forward strand.
TGTGAGCTCTCCAGAGTAGATCAGATCTGAGCTCCTGCTGAGGATGTCTTCACCCTGATATATACACACACACACACACACACACACACACACACACACACACACACACACACACACACACACACACACACACACAGTGTCAGGGTCCTGTCAGTTTTTTGCCTGCTATTCTTTTCTTGCCCACCAGATGTCACTGTGCTCCTCACAAATTGTCTTCAGCCGAAGCCCCCTCATTTCACCCGTATCATTACCTGACCTTTCCAACACCCTTGTGGCTGAACGAATCTTCAGAATTATCCACAAAATCTCGTCAAACATCTTCCCAAAAAAGGGTGGAGGTTATAAGAACCGTAGGCTAAATGTGGAAGAGGGTTTTTAAAAAGCACTTTGGTCAGGTGCCCACAAACATCTGTCCATATAGTATTAGAACATAGTATCACCTCCCAGTACTCGATTGCGCTCTGCCACTGAGCGATCTTATCGACGTTCTCCAGACGCCGTTTCCTCTCGTTTATCAGCCTGGCCACGTTCTTCATCCCATTTAGAGCCGCCTCCACATCTTTGTAGTCCCTAAAAACATCATGGTAGAGCATAAAATAAAACACTGTTTGTTTATTTTGTAGCTTATTTTTAGTAATTCATCCAGACTTTCATCCAGAACACGTTTAAAGGTCATATATTTTAAGATGGAATTCTACTGCACACCTGTGCTGGGGGTTGGTGTACTTCAATAACTCGGCCAGCTGCAGTGGGTACTTGCAGATCTTCTGGACAGGAGTGAGGAGGAACCCGTCCAAAGAAATGTCAATCATCTTCTGTAGCAGACGGCAGGCCTCGAAGAAGAACACGTACTTGTTGAGCTTCATTAGCTTGGAGAGCTGGACGCAGGCGTTCGGGTGGTTGTTACAGTACTCAGAGTAGATCTGGAAATCCGTTTGCTGGAAAAACCACAAAGGTACAATGACACAAAAATTGTATTCATGAGATTCGTTAACATTGCTGATCAGTTGGATTGAATCTATGAATCCATATGATCAGTGATGTCAAAAATTATGCAATTAATTATAACATATGGTGCATCAAAGAGAACATGCTATAAATGGCCTTAGACATCAAAATTAACATGACAGCACTGATTAGATTTATCAAAGAGAAACATGGTAGAGATAATCATAGACATCAAAGTTTACATGTCACAACTGAACTCGATCATCAAAGGGAGCATGCTATCATGCTCGTACTTACATCAGAGGTAACATGTAACCACTGATCACTCACATCAAAGGTAATATGACCACTGATAACTCACATCAAAGTAACATGTAACTGCTGATCATTCACATCGAAGGTAACGTAACCACTGATCACTCACATCAGGGTGACAATTTAACCACTGATTACTCACATCAAAGGTAACATGTAACTACTTTTCACTCACATAAAAGGAAACATGTAACTGCTGATCACTCACATCAAAGGTAATGTGACCACTTATCACTCACATCAAGGTAACATGTAACTGCTGATCACTCACATCAAAGTAAAATGTAACTGCTGATCACTCACATCAGAGGTAACGTGACCACTGATCACTCACATCAAAGTAACATGTAACTGCTGATCACTCACATCAAAGGTAACATGTAACTGCTGATCATTCACATCAAAGGTAACGTGACCACTGATCACTCACATCTAGGTGACATTTAACCACTGATCACTCACATCAAAGGTAACATGTAACTGCTGATCACTCACATCAAAGGTAATGTGACCACTGATCACTTACATCAAGGTAACATGTAACTGCTGATCACTCACATCAAAGGTAATGTGACCACTGATCACTTACATCAAGGTAACATGTAACTGCTGATCACTCACATCAAGGTGATATGCTACCACTGTTCACAGAAATCAATGGTAACGTGACCACTAATGATTCATATCAAAGGTAACATGCTACCAATGATCACTCCAAACAAAGGTAACATGCAACTGCTGATCACTCACATCATAGAAAACATGACCACTGACCACTCACATCAAGGTAACATGTAACCACTGGTCACTCACATTAAGGGAAACATGTAACTGCTGATCACGCACATCAAAGGTAACGTGACCACTGATCATTTAGATCAAAGGAAACATGTAACTGCTGATCAATCACATCAAAGGTAACGTGACCACTGGTCACTCACATCAAAGTTAACATGTAACCACTGATCACTCACATCAAAGGAAACATGTAACCACTGATCACTCACATCAAAAGTTACATGTAACTGCTGATCACTCACATCAAAGGAAACATGTAACCACTGATCACTCATATCAAAGGTAACATGCTACCATTGATCACTCACATCAAGGTGACATGTTACCACTGTTCACAGCCATCAAAAGTAACGTGCCCACTGATCATTCATATCAAAGGTAACATTCTTCCAATGATTACTCTAAACAAAGGTAACGTTACAACTGAACACGATCATCAATGGTAACATGCTACCAATGATCACAAATATCTAAGCGAACATGCAACCACTAATCACTAACATCAAATAGACCATGCTTCCACTGATCATAGACATTAATAGTAACATGCTACCACTGATAACTTACATCAAGATGACATGCTACCACTGTTCACAGCCATCAAAGGTAACGTGACCATTGATCACTCATTTCAAAGGTAACATGCTACCACTGATCACAAACATCAAAGGTAACATGCTACCAATGATCGCTCCAAACAAAGGTAAGATGTAACCACCAAACACTCAAATCAAAGGTAACGTTACAACTGAACATGATCATCAAAAGGTAGCATGCTACCACTCATCTCAGTCATCAAAGAGATCAAGGGTATACATTTTTTTAAGCTTTGATCATCAAATGCATCAGGGTTACAGTTTCATTGTTGATCAATGACATCAAAGGTTGATGTCATTAATCAAGCTCATAATCAAGTTAGTTCTGGTCATGAAAAATAAAAAACAAGGTGATATTGGTGCTGAATTATAAAAACATCTGCCAGATGTCGATAATGTATTGAATGTCCCATTGGATTAAGGTGACAGAAAAATTCGGTCTACTTTGATTATGTTATGAGAGAATTATTAGAGTAATTTCGATGCGGTGAGTTCTGTAAGTGTCGGGTTTAAAGTGAACTGCAGGATCAGGAAGAACTGAGTGTAATTAGGATTTGCACATTTTTGAACGTACATGCTCTAAAAAGCAGGAGCCGATTTCACTGAGATGAGGCTCATCCTTGTTGAACCTTTTCTCCAGACATTTCAGGAATTTTTTCTGGAACCGATAGATGTCCTCGATGTTCCCAAAGATGGTGCACAGCTGCTCCTCTGTGAACATGTCCATGCGTTTCCGGCACTGCTTGATGTAACCCTATGAAGAGCACAGAAGGTCAAACAGAGGTCATAAGCTTGGATCAATAGGGTTAAACGAGTTCAGCAAAGGTTATGTGAACAGAACAAGATCTTAAAAAGGAGGATATGGCACTGATGAATACAAGTATTGCAACGTCTTCTAACTCCGGGAAGCAAGCGGAGAATTAAATATAAAGTAAATGACGAGTCCTGACTTGCTGAAGACTTCCACAAAAAATCCCAACTTTAGTCCTGTGTTCCACCTTAAAAAGATTTCAGGTTTCCACATTGTTGCCAGAGCTCAGGATCATTTATATCTTACACAAATGAAAAGTTAAAGGTTAAGGTTCTTCTTAAGGGCCCACTAGTGCTAGGACTTCAACCCTCCAATCAGAACAGTTCAACATTCTAACCATTGAGCAACCATTTCCCTGATACCCTGTAGCCCTTTATTAAACTGGCTGAGGTATGGTTGGATTTTAGACAATGCCAGTACAGCACAACTACCACTATGGTGGTGGATCCTGCCCCATATGGAGACCAACAAGCAAATCTAGTGAGGCTTCTAGTTTCCATTTTATTTAAAATCGTTTGGACAATTTTTTTTTTCTCTGTGAGGGCCACATAAATTTCCTCTCTTTAGTGGGGACCGTGTCAGTCTTTAACAGAAAATGACTTCAAAACATTTACTTACTTATGCATGTGCATGTGGATGGTGGGCAAATCTAACAAAAGTAATAATAACCAGAGGTGGACCAATAGTGGATTTTACCAATTCTGAAAGCGAGGTTTAACACTTCACATAAAATAGTACTGATAAAATAAAACAAATAGTGCTGATCATGAAAAAAATGGGCTAAAGGTAATAAATGTGAATATAGTCATTAAAAAATATAGCTAATAATTAATTAATCAAAAATAATAAATATAATATAGCGCTCTCCGTGCAACCTTTCAGCAATTCGCCTCTAGAGGCCGCTCTCGTTATGGCAGCGGAATGGAAGCCGGAAAAACTATCGGTATGGATTTTTGCAAATAGACTTCTAGTAATTACTCGACCTCTATTTATAACTAAGGGACATTTTAGTTTAAAAGCCAGCCTTTATTTTTATTAAAGACAGTTATGATATGAGTAAAACATTTTAAATTACATTTTAAAAATATGTCTTTGTCATTGTTCAGAGGGCCGTTCCAAATGTAGGGGTATATTCAGTCCAGGGGCCATAGTTTTAGGACCCCTGGTCTAGTACCATTAATGGCTCTTGTGTTTATCCATCTGTGAAATCCATTAAAACTCAACAACAGAGGGTTCCAAGTCTAACCTAAATATTTAAAAAAGCTGTAAACATTAACTAGCAATAAACTATTATTTCTAAGCACCAGTGAATTAGATTCTTGCTGAACAAAGTTATGGACTTAATGGATCTGACCTCACAGATGTCCTTCAGATGTTTGATGTAATCCCTTTCGGTGCTCATTATTTCGTTGATGACGTTGGTCCTCATCTGCTCTTTGCAGGGCAGGCCAGGTCCGAGGAGAAGCCCAACCCCAGAGCTCTGCTCCTCCTGAGCCTCCTCCAGCTGTGCCAGGTAGTCCTCCATCGGCTCATCCTGGTTTACACGCAACTGGGGGAAGACAAGCAGGGTTTTGACCCCATGTTCAGGACTTACAGCTTTATATTCTGTTGTACATGAGTTGATGTTCAGGCTTGTAAGTAGTATTTTATTGTAAATGAGCGTGAATCCAAATACTGTCTGTAATTAACATCTTTGATCTACATTAGAAACCAAATGGAGCACATCTGAAAAATCATGCTTTATGTTGTTTAAGTGTAACCTGCGTCAACAGGAAGGTTTTGAGGAGCATTGAAATTCTCCTTACTCTGACAAAGCTGGCTGGAAACCAGCCCTCGCTGTCCAGGATGCGTCCCCACCACCACTCCTTGTTGGTGGCGTCCACTACTTCAATGACATCTCCAGCCTTAAAGCCGAGTTCCTGGTCGTCCATGGTGACGTGATCCCATAATGCCTCGGCATACACCACGCTGCCATCGCTGATCAGCTGCAGAGGAAAGAAACATGGTTATAATACACATGTTCAGTTGTGAGTATCATCAAGTGACTTTCGACTGCAACGAGCCTTTAGAGCTTTACTCAAGTGCCCAGCAGGGACAACTCCAGACCTTCTGATCAGATGTCTTCCACTTTAAACACTGAGACTATTTAACATGTTTTGTAAACCCCTCGGTATTCTGTTAGCATTTTTACCCTGTGAATCATTTTCAAAGCACTAATGCTTAGATTTTTTATTTAAAGACTTATAGACTTATAGTTTGTATTTTTGGTGTTAGTGCATATTAGTGTTGGGACCAGAACTAGAACCGCGGTTGACCTCTTAATAGTCAGATAGTCAAATAGTCAAAATGGCACTCAAAATGGGTGAACCGAACAGAAATCCACAGGTCTGAAATGTTAATGTTCTAAACAAAATATATGTATTGAGAAAATTTCTCAATAAAAAAATGCAAAAAAATGAACGCAGGGTAACTCGAGACTAGAGACAGTGGAAAGCAAACACAAAATCTAAGCCACAAATCATCAAAAACGCTCCCAGACTGAAAACACCGTCTCAGTGTGGACCGAGGACCAAAATAGAGAGACAAATATGCGTTTTCAAATGTTTTTTACATGGCCTTTCATTCAGTGCTGTGCCAATAAGCTCTAAAACACTTTGCTCTGCCCCCTACTGGTCATTTAGGATTCTGCACCCGTTCCTAAGTCAGAAAAGAATCAGACCAGCGCCATTTCCCGTTTCCCGTTTATTTAATTTCCCGCTCTTTGAAACATCACAGCAATGACTAAAAATGCATCATTGCTTTCGAAAGCCTCCGTTTTCGCAGTCTGCAATGCAAAAGCGCCATTTTCATCCACTTTTATGCACTTTGGGGAGCGATTCAAAAAGCTTTTGTTGACTAAAAACACTGTCGCAGGCGTTTTGTTTTCGAACGAAAAAGTGTGGACATTGCCTGAGTCACAAGGGGGGGAGTTCGCAGTAAGGACCTAAGACATTTAGCAATAACAGCGACAAGGAAAACAACAATAGGGAAAATAGGGACACCTAGTGGGCAAACGGAGTAAAGCAAAGGAAAAACCTAACTAAATCCCAAATCCTGACAATTACAGTAAGTCTTCACTCCTAGAATGAGATATCGAGCAAATCCGTATTTCAATATATTTAAATAGAATTAGCTTCCTGCCAATCCAAAAGCTCTGAGTTTGCCATACGAGTATGTTATAGAAGAATAATAACACACATATCAGGCTGTTACAGAAAATTTTATGCTAATGAGTCAGTGCGATGAAATGAAGTTACAGCTTTCACCCCACTGGCTTTTATTAAAATATCAGGATATGCAGGATATCATCTCTGTATTTTTGCACAGTGGCCATGTCATGTCTTCTGTAGAGTGAAGAAAGCATGATAGAAATAGAACTTTGGGATATTTTATGGCATTTCTTTCTCTCTCTTGTCAATCCGTCATTAAAGATAGGGGTTTGTTGCTAGGCAACAGGACTGCATAATTTATTTATTTTTTGCCTATCTATGTCTTTCAGTTGCAATTTCTGCCAATACGATGTAGGAGAATACTAACCAGGGTTACATAAATTCATATATTCTTCTGAATACATATAAAAATGTACTCTTATAGCAACACTATAATATGCACAAACCTCACTTCCTGTTCAACTCGCTTCCCCCCACTGCAAAGACCTTTTCCGATATGTTATTACACTAAATGAAGTTAGTAAGATAAGCCTCTAAAGGATTAAAAGATCTGAAGTGAAGGACTTCATTTCACATCATTTGATACAGGTTCTTTCTTTCCATACAGCTCAGGACTACACAAGATCAAAACCAAAAGTCATAGCCAACAAGTCAAGATCAAGTCTGCAAACCAGAAAATCATTTTAAAAACCAAGTGTAAATTTCAGCTAGTTAATTATGCTAATTATCATGCTAGTTAGTTAATTGTCAAATATTTTTACAAAATCATAGTCAACGCCTGTCCAGATTCCAGGAGACCAATGTTTACGATCAAGACAAGTCCAAGTAAGACTTCAGCACATATCTACAGTGATATATTGTCTTCGGTTTTTATGCTGTTATACAGCATAAACCTTCTTGCGTAATACAGCGGCCCATCGGTCCCGACACTTCTGGATTGTGTCCTGAAAGCCTTTTTTTTCTAAGCGTGTCAAGCATCTTCTGCGATTCCAATGGGATCTTGGCAACGGTGTCAAAATCTGAAACTTTTGAGCTTCATCTTTGGGAAGATGGCAAAGTCCGCAGGAGCTAAATCTGATGAGTAAAGTAAAATCATGTGGCTCCTTCACCGACGATCATCACGCAAGAGTTTCTTTCTCCTCCCATACCAAGGGAGAGCCATCTCCAGTCGTGTTCCACCTCATAAGGATAATGGACATTCAAAGAAGTAGATTCCGACCCCTCAAACATCCCAAATCCTCTAGAGACGTTTAAAGACTATAATCACACTCTTGATGTCACCCAAATGAGGATGGGTTCCCCTTTTGAGTCTGGTTCCTCTCAGGGTTTCTTCCTCATAACATCTAAGGGAGTTTTTTCTCACCACAGTCGCCCCCAGGCTGCTCTTTAGAGATAAACACAAATCATTCACTTTAATTCTCAAACTCAGTAAGAATAATTCCTGTTTTGGATCAGGTTGGTGAGGTTGGTGAGGTGGAGCAGGGTTGGCTCAGTGGTGGAGGTTCTGTTCTAGTGACCAGAAATCTTAAGTAAGCCTAGTCTGGTTTAGGTCTCAGAAGGTTGTACAATATTATAGTAAGAGTATAAAGAAAATAGTTCAAATGTATATAGCTGATTTTTCCTTAATAAACAAACCACATTAATCCTGAATTGGCAGTTCAGCTAACTAGCATTTTCTAAGTACATTCGAAATAAAGCCGCTCGTGCAGTGTATCTGAGATCATAAACCATAAACCCCATTTACCAACTCAGCTCAGAACTGTGCCTGTAAAAGTAAATCAAGAATCGCATTGCACAAACTGTAATGTAATTTAGAATATTTATTCATTTAGCAGATGCTTTTATCAATAGAAGTAGCATGTAATCTGAGCTCGGAGTTGAGTAATCTGGCTTCACTGGCTTCCAGTAGCTGCACGTATCAGATTCAAAACACTGATGATGCCTACAATGGCCAAAAATGAACCAGCACCATCTTACCTCAGTGACCTCATCACATCTCGCACTGCACCACGCTGTCTGAGATCCTCCAGCACTGCTCCACTGGTACCACCTTCTCTCAGAATGAGAGGTAAGTACACTTCAAGGCTCTTCTCTGTTCTGGCACCGAGGTGGTGGAATGAACTTCCCCTAGATGTCGTACAGCAGAGTCCCTGATTATCTTTAAGCGACGACTGAAGACCTGCCTCTTCCTGAAACACCTAAATTAGCACTTTCCAAGTTTGTAGAATTCGAGTTATATTTATATTGAGTTTGTAATCTTGCGTACCAGTGTAGATTTATTCATTACTGGAGATTTAAAGCACTTTTGTACGTCGCTCTGGATAAGGGCGTCTGCTAAATGCCGCAAATGTAAATGTAAATGTAAAATGTAATCGAAGACTTTCAGCACTTCTCTTAAGCACCTGGAATATGTGCAGAGAGACGGAGATGGAGGTAGTAATCATTTTTGTTCATTTCTCTGTTACTGGTGGACCAAACATTTGGGATTTGAAATCGTAACCTACTAAACCTTTGCCTTAAACAATTCATTTCTACAAATCCAATGCGAATACACTTTATAAAGTCATAAGTTGAAATCGACAAAAAAAGTACTGGAACACCCCGTTTTTTCCAGCCACATGCTGGTTCTTCTCCAAACTGTTACCGCAAAATCGACAATTACGTATATATAAATATACTTTAGGACGTGCTAGCATGGGATTTTACCTTCGCCTAAACTAGGAGATTGAAAACCTGTTCCAGCATAATGGATCTGCTTTCTATACGTTGGATATGGTGGAAGATCTCCTGCTGTAAAGCTCCAACCCTACTGGGATGAATGTGAACGCTGACTGCACCCCCAGGTCTCTTCACCTCCTCACCGACATCAGTACCTGACTTTACCAACTCCACAAATCTCCACAAACTCCAATGAAACATCTTCCCAGAAGATAGTGGATCTTAAAAGAGCAGATAGAGACTAAATGTAGAATAAGATGCTAATAGCAACCTTATGCTCAGGTGTCCACAAACCTTTGGCAAAATCATAAATACAGTCAAATGTACAGTAACAGGGGTTAGAATGTGTCTACGGTATTTGATGCACTGCAGTGGCTGAACTGTATTATTGGAAGAATCGGTGCATGCTAAATGTAATTTAGATAAATGTAGAGATTTAGATGATGAAAGGCACGCAATACAAAGGAAATGTTGCTGAATCCTTCTTCTTTTATTGTTCATGTTGTTCCAGCTGAGAAACATCAGCTTCTTTAGCATTCTGGTGCACTCAACAGGGATTAGAAAAGCCCCCATGATAGCTGAGGCTAGCAAACAGCTAATCCATTTTGCTGAGTCAGCGATTGCATTTTGTATGTTCAGGAGTCTTTTATACTGTAGAGTTCCTGTGACATTTGCAATATATGCACAGACGTTTGTGGACACCTGAACATAAAACTGTTTTGTCCTTCTTTTTAAATATCCCATTCCACAATTAGTCTGCATTTACTTTTTTAATAACCTCCACTCTTCTGGGAAATATGTTCCACCATATTTTGGAGTGTGTTTGTGTCAATTCAGATAAAAGGGTGTTAGGGAAGTCACATAGTGATGTTGGTAAAGTGTGAAGGCCTGGAGTGCAGCTTTCCATTTAAACCTCAATAGGGTTGGAGATCTATAGTAAATTATCTTCTACCCCAACCCATGGAAAGCATATCTTCACAGAGCTGGCTTTGTGTACAGGCACATTATTATGCTGGAACAAGTTTAGGTCTCCTAGTTCTCCGAGAAAAATTCAGGCTTCCACAACCAGTGACGTTCTATACAATTGTGAGCCTCTAAGAACCAGATATGGCTGGAGAAGTCAGGTGTCCAGATACTTTTGTTCAAATAGAGTATGTTGGTGAAAATGCCGATCTGTGTGCAAATAAATATGACGTTTTTTTTTTTAGTCCAAATCGTAAGCCTCTCGTATTCATTTTTTTGTAATTATCTTATATTTGCTGAAAGTCTTGGTGCCATGACCCGGATGACGTTAACACCTACAGCATTTATTATAGAGCAAAAAACAACTAATTGACTAGATTCCATGAGTCATTCGTGCTTGGAATCTTTGTTTTAAGGAATAAAATTTAAATTTCAGGCAAAAAAATTTTTTTTATCTAAAAAAGATTTTTTATTATCAATAAAAATGTCTGGTGGGATGAAGACGTTTTTTCTGGATATGGTTCACCTGTATGGTGGTATGGGGGCGAATACTGATTCCTATTACAAGCAGCATTTTACTGCCTGCTTGATTGATTTATTGATCATGATTTTCGAGGACTGAATACACAATAGTTAACATTCATACACTGAGTAAATAGATTTCATTTTTGAAAAGAAAAAAAAAAAAAAAAGGTGCTGATTCCAAATCCTGAATTATTTCACATTTTTGGATGAAAATCGAGCAAAATAATCATTTTTACCTAAAATCATAGTATAAATTCAGCCATAAAATGTGTCCACACTCTACAGTGTCCGTTACGTAACAATGAAGAGACCTCATAATTCATGATTTTTGCATCTCCTTGTTGCCTCATCTTCTGTCCCAATTTCTTATATTCTTGTTGAGCTATACATGCTCTTGAGATACCAAAAATCCTGTCCCTTTCTTCTTCCTGGACCTGCCAGATCCATCCTGATTCCTCACCTCTGGATGAAATTGAGAGACCACTCGGAGGATGGAGCTGAGGATGTTCTCCAAATGAACAGCCTTAGGAACTTATGAAGCCAAAAAGATGGACGGTTTTACATTTGAGTCTCCATGAGACTAGAATGAATGGACATTCGATGTTTCCTTTCGAACCCGGTTCCTCTCAAGGTTTCTTCCTTGGAGCTTTTCCTTCACTGGCTCGCTCACGGATGATTTATGATGCTCTGGGACGATGTCCATTATTTAAATGGACATACAAATAATGTTGACTTGAGTTATTGTCCTAATCAATGAAATGAGAAGATCTCTGTAGATGATGCTGTGCGAAAAATGATGAAATAAATAAATAGACAGAAAGAGAACGAGATGGCTGTACCTGGGATTTTATGCTGCAATCAAACCAGAAGCCCATCGGGAAAAAAAAAAGGAAGTGTCCCACGTCCCCCTCCCTCTCTCGCTCGTCCTGCCTGGTCTTCAGAAAATGGTTCTCTGTGCGTTTACTGGAAGGCGAGGAGGAACACAAGGACCACGTTAATAACGATGAGGAACATCATGATGAGAAAGACGACCACACGCTGCGTCTCTGGCTCCATGTTGCAGCGGAGGAGTGTGTGGAGGAGGCCCGGCCGAGGCCTGACGCTTCTCACCCAGCTACGAGCCATACGGACCTCCTCAGTCGATCCTAAGCCTGATCCTCGGATCCTCAGATCCTCACCTCGTTTGCCTCCTTCCTTCAGTTTTCTTGCTCCGCTGAGCCGTCAGGAGAATCCAAATTTCACCTCGTTGATGTTTTTGCCGTTCATGATTCAGAGCTATCAGGCCTTTTCTTGCATCTCTTGTCCTTTTTCTTTTTTTTATCTCTCGATCTATCTCTCTGTCTTTCACACACGCGTGACAGGATGATGGATCTTCTCGTCCATGCCCGTGTTTGCTCCTGTAAGTAAGCACACGATGGGCTGATCACAGAGTCTGCTCAGAGCTACGCTGGAACTCTCCTCCATCACACTCGCAGCATCGCTCTGCTCTCACACGCCTTTCTTTTTTTTTTTCCCTCCTCCTTCTCTCCCCTTCATACTGCGATTGACCAATCAGAGAAGCCGTTTCTCCACCGTATCCTGGAAACCAGAGTGGTTGAGGCAGCGCTTAGCAACCAGGGAGAAGGGCGGAGGTGGGGGGAGGGAGGGGAGTGTGGAGCTGACTTCTTATTAGACAGATCATCCCTCGCTCTCTCTCTCTCTCTCTCTCTCTCTCTCGCGCTCTCTCTCTCTTTCTGTTTTTGCCCCTCGCATCCTTCTATTATTCCATCTGTATCTCTTAAACCTATTTATCCTTCTCTCTTGCTCTCCCATCTATCTATCTATCTATCTATCTATCTATCTATCTATCTATCTATCTATCTATCTATCTATCTATCTATCTATCTATCTATCTATCTATCTATCTATCTATCTATCTATCTATCTATCTATCTATCTATCTATCTATCTATTGACTCACACACTCTCTTGCTGTATTTCTCTCCAACTATTATTCTATGCCTTTTTCTTGCTTTCTCACTCTCTCTCTCTCAGCAGAATACCTTACCATGCACACACACACACACACACACACACACACACACACACACACACACACACACACACACACACACACAATCCGGTGTTCTCAGGCTCAGTTTGGAGGCTCAGGAAATCAGACTGAATAAATCCTCATCCATCCTTTTCAGATCACAACTCGTGGATTATATAACACAATGGATGGGGCGCCTGTCTATTTCAGGGTATCTCTCTCTCTCTCTCTCTCTCTCTCTCTCTCTCTCTCTCTCTCTATCTCTCTCTCTCACTCACACACACACACACACACACACACACACACACACACACACACACACACACACACACACACATTTACACTAGCCAATCCGAACCCCGGTGCATGTTTGGAGGGTGGGAGGAAACTCTAGAGCCCTCAGGAAATGAAATATTTGATTGCATTTATCAAATCTTTGTCTCCTGTGAACTTCTTCATGTCTTCTTGGTCAAGTGGGTATTTGACAGAACATAAGTGTGATAATACTCATGGAGCTAAAGGAGTCTTATCAATCCCTGTCCTTTCTCTCCTCCACTCAAGATCTACATAAACTCAGACTACACCTCCCAATCCTATCAAAAATATCCCTATATACACATTATATGGATATTTGTTCTTATAAATATCCTCCACTCATCTGGGAAGATGTTCCACTACATTTTGGAATGTGATCCTGGAGATTTTTTTTTTTCAACTACAAGTGTGTTCGGTAAGTCAGGTATTGATGCAGGTGAGAAAGTGAGGTGGACTGGGGTGCAGTCATTAATCATATTCATCTCAATAGGTTTGAGGTTAAAGGTCTATAGCAGGAGATCTTCCACTTCAACCCATGGAAAAGCACATCTTCATGCACAGGGTTTGCATTATTATGCTGGAAAAAGTTTGGGTCTCCTAGTTCCCCTACAAAATGTACTACTACCACATTGTCCTTTACAATTGTGGGCCTTTAACTTGTGGGGAAGGACCACAGATAGCTGGAGAAGTCAGGTGTCCAAATACTTTTGTCCAAATAGTGTATGGTGAAAAAAGTGTGCATCTCTGTGTGCAGATAAATATGAAGCATCCGATTTCCCGTTCAAATTATCAAGACTTTTGTATTTATATGGATTTTCTTGTATTTATTTCATATTATTTAATGTCTTGGTGCCATGACCCGGATGGCACAATAACACCTACAGCATTCATTCTAGACAAAAAAAATGAAATACATTGCCTAGATACCGAGTCAGTAATCTGTAAGGAATTCCTCTAGAGAAGACTAGAGGTTTTGCTGCTGTAGTAATAGATCAGGATATACAATTCCATGCTGGGAATCAAACTTCTGACCTTCTGGGATGTGAAACCTCCTGCATCATAACACTATATTGAAGCTTGCTTTTGTTAATAAAGAAAGAAGTGGTAGATCAGAGGGATAAAATGTTGGGCTTCTGTTTAAAAATGCAAATCCAAGAACTACCAAGCTGCCACTCTTGGGCCCTTGAGGAAGGCCCTTAACTCTTCACTGCTCACCGCGCACCCAATAGCTTAGTGGATAAGGTATTGAACTTTGGACTTTGGATTCAAAGAGTTCAAATCCTAGCCACACCAAGCTCCCACTCTTGGGCCCTTAAGGAAGGCCCTTAACCCTCCACTGCTTACTTGTATAAATGTGTTAATTGTAAATTGCTCTGCATAGGGGCATCTGCCAAATGCCATACATGAACAGTAAATGTTGATGCTTGATGGTGGCTTTTTTGGTGGCCAACCATTTTCTACATGAGCCATCTACCAATGCCTTCTGGGTTCCAGGAACTCAAACCCAAAGAAATTATTGGATGCCTTAATTACAATATAAACAAGAAACTTAAAGTTTCATAAAACCATACCAAATGGTACCTGTGAAGTTCTTTTGAAGTTTCAATTTGTACCTTTTGTTTGTTCACTTAACGACACTTAGCCTACAGACTCATCTTCATCACCTTCATCATCTTCATATTTAATATAAGTGTATAAACATTTACAGCATTCTTTAGAGCATAAGAACCATATACACACATTTCTATGTTTCCATCTTCTCCACAGGTCTGCTCGTATCTGTGAGACACCTCATATCTGTTTTTCTTCAGCTCTTGATCTCTATTTAAAGCGTCTTTTAATTGTTGTTACACCAGCTGGTCTCCTAATTCACACAACACCAAGCAGGAGATGCCTCTGGCCAAGGCAAACTGGCACACACACACACACACACACACACACACACACACACACACTGCTCAGAGCAAAGCTTTGGAGATATTGTTTAGGTCTCAGGCACATTTGCACCGTCTGCTAGGTGACGCTATGAAGCCGCTACGCTGAGGTATCACGCTGGGTTTAGATTGTGGAATTATATTCTAAATGAAATGCATACGATGAACGGTATATGCTTCTTGTGAAACATCCCATACCACATTTGCTGGTATAGCATTATCTACTGAGAAGATGTTCCACTAGATTTTGTGGAGATTTAAGATCAGGAAAGTCAAGTACTGATGGAGGTGAGGTCAGAAGGCCTGGGGTGCAGTCAGCCTTAACATTCGTCCTTAAAAGGGTTACAGCTGTATAGCAGGAGATCTTCCACCATAGGTTTGGGTCTCCTAGTGCTCCCAGAACATTTCATGCTACCACATCCACAAATGTCTGCCTCCAATTACTGGTAACAGCTTAAGAAAGAACAACATAAGCAAGAAAAGTCTAGAAGAAAAGTGTAGAAGCTGAATGGTTTCAGAGTTTATTGGCACCCAATAGCCACTGCACTTATTGACCATTGTCACTTTTACATGAGCTGTTGCTATAGAAACAAGGTGATGCTAATATCTGGCCATGTCTACTGATGAATCTTTTCTCACCTCGTTTATGGCTAGCTGCTCTCCTGCTCCTCCTGGATGAGGGAAGCGATGTCCTGTACTGCGGAGCTCCTCGTAAAGGTCCTCATCGCTGCCGGCCTCGTCGCCTAAACCCAGCTTCTCAGCGGCTCCATCAGGAACAATCACCGCTGAGGGACACAGAAAGAGAGAGTTGTGAGTTGTAAATAATCAAATTGCCATGTTGCTCTAATCTAGCATGCTCATGTAGATGTCTCCTGTTTAACATCACAAGAATTCATCACTTTCTGTCCACAGGCAACTCAGGTGCTTGTTCAATTCTTCATCATCTCAAGACTGGACTACCACATCTCTCTTCTAGCTTTTAGAGACATTCAACCTCTCCCACTGATCCAAGATGCACCTTTGCATCTTTGTTTCAACCTTCCGACGTTCTTCCAGACCATGTTCTTTCTTTGCTAATTGCTCTCCACTGGTTCCTTTACCACTGCACCACTCATCCCTCCATCCTCCATCACTGAACCACTTATTTCTCTATCCTCAACCACTGAACCCTTCATCCTCCACCACTGCACCACTCATCCCTTTATCCTCTACCACTGATCTCTTCATACTCTACCCCTGCTTTTTACAATATACATGCTTCCATTAGGAAATATTATTAGAAGGCATGGAATTAGCTTCCATTGTTATGCTGATGATACCCAGCTATATATTTCATCCAAACCAGGCGATACAGCTCAATTAGCTCGCATAACTGAGGGTGTTGAAGAAATAAGAGATTGGATGACCCATAACTTTCTGCTATTAAATCCTGATAAAACGGAGATTTTGCTCATCGGCCCAAAAAATAGTACACAGAAGCTCCAGCATCTCAGCCTGCATTTAGACGGTTGTTCTGTAACTACTAGTTCAACGGTAAAAGACCTGGGAGTTATTTTAGACAGCAACTTATCTTTTAAAAATCACATCACTCAAGTTACAAAAACAGCCTTCTTTCACCTTAGAAATATTTCTAAGCTAAGAAATATGTTATATATCTGATGCAGAGAAGCTCGTCCATGCGTTTATGACCTCTAGAATAGACTACTGTAATGCATTACTAGGTGGATGTCCTGCATCATTAATAAACAAGCTTCAGTTAGTTCAGAATGCAGCAGCAAGAGTTCTTACTAGGTCAAGAAAATACGATCATATAACCCCAATCTTATCGTCCCTACATTGGCTTCCTATTAAGTTTCGAATAGACTACAAACTACTGCTACTCACTTTTAAAGCACTAAATGGTTTGGCTCCCATGTATCTATCCAGTCTCTTAACACGCTACAATCCGTCACGCTCCCTGAGATCTCAAAACTCTGGGCTTCTAGTAGTTCCTAGAATAGCAAAGTCCACTAAAGGCGGTAGAGCATTTTCACATTTAGCTCCTAAACTCTGGAATAGTCTTCCTGACAGTGTTCGGGGTTCAGATACACTCTCCCAGTTTAAGTGTAGATTAAAAACATATCTTTTTAGCAAAGCCTACACATAACACACATCACACACATCACATCACAACCTTGTGCTCCAGAATATATGATCACATGCACATTATCAACTTGTGCTGTTAATATCATGAACAGCAGCTACGCTAATTCCTCTCCACTGCTTCTCTTTCTCTCCCCATCCCGAGGCTTCCTGAGGTTTGGCCAGCTCCAGTCACGTCCCACCTCGTGAAGATTATGGACCTATGGATGATCATGGAGAAGTAGATGCCGAGTGTTTAAAGGCCCTGGCATGGAGAAGCTGATGCTGGATCTATGATGATCACAAATTGTTCTGTATTGTTGAAAGATTTATGACCAAACTTTTGATGTCACCCATATGAGGATGGGTTCCCCTTTGAGTCTGGTTCCTCTCAAGGTTTCTTCCTCATATCATCTAAGGGAGTTTTTCCTTGCCACTGTCGCCACGGCTGCTCATCAGGGACAAACGCACACCATTCACCTTCACTGTTGTTTTCTGTAAAGCTGCTTTGAGACAATGTCTGTTGTGAAAAGCGCAATACAAATAAACTTGACTTGACTTGACTTGACTCTACCACTGCCCTACTCATTCCTTCATCCTCTACCACTGCATCACTCATCCCTTCATCCTACACCACTGCTCCACTCATCCCTCTATCCTCTACCACTGCATCACTCATCCCTTCATCCTACACCACTGCTCCACTCATCCCTCTATCCTCTACCACTGCATCACTCATCCCTCCATCCTACACCACTGCTCCACTCATCCCTCTATCCTCTACCACTGCACCACTCATCCCTCCATCCTCCATCACTGAACCACTTATTTCTCTATCCTCAACCACTGAACCCTTCATCCTCCACCACTGCACCACTCATCCCTTTATCCTCTACCACTGATCTCTTCATACTCTACCACTGTCCTACTCATCCCTTCATCCTCTACCACTGTTCCACTCATCCCATTTATCCCCTACCACTCATCCCTCTATTCTCTACCACTGCACCACTCATCCCTCTATCCTCTACCACTGCATCACTCATCCCTTCATCCTACACCACTGCTCCACTCATCCCTCTATCCTCTACCACTGCATCACTCATCCCTCCATCCTACACCACTGCTCCACTCATCCCTCTATCCTCTACCACTGCACCACTCATCCCTCCATCCTCCATCACTGAACCACTTATTTCTCTATCCTCAACCACTGAACCCTTCATCCTCCACCACTGCACCACTCATCCCTTTATCCTCTACCACTGATCTCTTCATACTCTACCACTGTCCTACTCATCCCTTCATCCTCTACCACTGTTCCACTCATCCCATTTATCCCCTACCACTCATCCCTCTATTCTCTACCACTGCACCACTCATCCCTCTATCCTCAACCACTGAACCCTTCATCCTCCACCACTGCACCACTGATCCCTCCATCATTCACCATTGCACCACTTATCCCTTTATCCTCTGCCACTGCTCCACTCATCCCTTCATCCTCTACCACTGATCTCTTCATCCTCTACCACTGCTCTACTCATCCCTTCATCCTTTACCACTGTTCCTCTTATCCCCACCATCCCCTACCACTCATCCCTCCATCCTCTACCACTGCATCACTCATCCCTTCATCCTACACCACTGCTCCACTCATCCCTCTATCCTCTACCACTGCACCACTCATCCCTCCATCCTCTACCACTGCTCAATTGGTATATCTATCTACATGTACAGTAATAGCTGTTTAACCCCCCCCCCCCCCCCCACACACACACACACACACACACGTGTCTCTTTGAAACCTATGCTTACACTTACCTGCATCTGTCTAAAATTAGCTTCCCAGTTTCGGCCAATCACAAACACTCATCCAGTGCATCAGTGTCGTGTATGGGTAGGAGGTGACAAATCACCGTGGAAACACGACACGACACACACAAACACACACACATGCACACACACACACACACACACGCACGCACAAGCACACACACACAGTAATGAGGGTACACAGTAATTATCATGAACATATCTACCTCTCTATATATGCGGCTGATGAACAGGGAAATAAAAAGGAATGGAATTATGGATATATGAACAGTTGATGGATAAATAATTCATTTTATTATTTTTATTAATTCAACTAAATTTTTCAGTGTGTGTGTGTGTGTGTGTGTGTGTGTGTGTGTGTGTGTGTGTGTGTGTGTGTGTGTGTGTGTGTGCGTGTTAGTCCAGCAGGAGGCGCTAAAGATCGCGCAGTGATTTTCTACTGTCTGGCGCACCTTTACACTTCTCACAGGAGAGAGCACACACACACACACACACACACACACACACACACACACCATCCATCCATCCATCCATCCCCATTGTTTTTTGTTCATCCATTACTGCTTTAAGCTGAACTAATTCATCTTATTGTTCTCTCTCTCTCTCTCTTCTCTCTCTCTCTCTCTCTCTCTCTCTCTCTCTCTCTCTCTCTCTCTCTCTCTCTCTCTCGCTCATCTACTGTCACTATTCCAATACCGGTCGCATCAATAATAAATGACACACTCGTATATCATTAGTGGAAAAGGTGATTCCTTTCAGAGTTCTGATTTGAATCATTTAAGGCTCGCTCGCTGCAGAAGGAAGGTCACATCACGATTAAAAAGGACCCAGGGGCACTCAGACACGGGAAGGAGGAAGGAGGAGAAAAGGGAAAAAGGGCGAGGTGGTGGCTTTTATTTCTGGTGATTGACACCCGAGCGATTCTCAGGAGATAAAGAGAAATGGAAGGAAGAAAGGATTGGAAGCCACCCTTAACCCCGGCGAATCCTCTCACGTCTCTCAAGTCACTCCGGCTGGAGGAGAACATTTCCTCTAGCATGTTCTAGTGTTTGTGGACACTGATGTGCTGAACATCCCATTCCACAGTTAGTCCACATTCCTCAAGGCCTAGCCGAGGTGAGACCCTTACACCTAGATTTAACACTACGACATCCAAAGACCTCCTGTACAATTGTATGCCTCCAACTTTAACGGTAAAAAAGAAAAACTACACAAATCGAGTCGCCAGAATACTTTTGACCGTAAAAACATAATAATAATATCTGCTGTATAATAATTACATTTATATAATAATGTGAAAGGAAAGAAATCCAGGTTTTTAATATCCACAATATGTTTGTTCTTACGTTATAGCAGCGATAAACGCCCTACAGGCATGTCCTCCAAAATGTCCTCCAGAGCCTCATAAAGTGTGTGTGAAATAATAGTGTATACA